>NW_010143932.1:139029-163537 GCF_000699245.1 Pterocles gutturalis | reverse complement strand
GTTTCTCGGGGCAGAGCCCTTCCCGCAGCGCCTGCTCTGACCCCTGCTTTGCCGGCTGGGGAGCGGGAGTCTGGTGGGAAGAGGATAAAATGAAAACAAAAACAACAGGGAAAACTCTTCTGGGCTGCCTGGGAAAATCTCCTTGATGATCACTTGCCAGACGAGAGGTGAAACCCCCTCTAAAGGTGTTAATATTTATGGGGTTTATTCCGCTGTGAGACCAGGCAAGGGCAGAGGAAAATATTTGATGCTGTTTCCTCTTTAAAAATTGTAAGCTCCTATTAGTCTCACCCTGGCTGAAGGACCTCTGCTGCTCCTTTAGCAGGGTAGCTTGTTTGGAAAATGGATATTTGCAGGGTAGAAAGTGAAGGCAGGTGCTCTGGGGTATTTGAAAAGAGGCTGATCAGATGGAGAGGAGACATTTCTCTCATAGTGCACTAGGAAGAAATAGTTCCTGTAAGCATGATGCTGAGGGTGATTCGCCTTGAAGTTCTGATTATTGTGCAGAGGTTACCTCTGTGGCAGAGGCACAGCAAATCATTACAGGAGAGCTGAGGTAGATAAGGCTACTTACATCAGTAAAGAATTCTCCTGCAAGATAGGAGTTGTGGTGTCAAGGTGTAAGGTTTTCCAAATTCCCTTCTGTTGTCAGCAAAACCCATTAATCTTCTATATGTGTCGGGTTACTGAACACAGGTGGGAACTCTTTACCTGCTCTGTGTTGAAATTCAGCTATTTGTTCATTGCTGAATGCTGTGCAGGAGAAAGAGGCAACTTTTATGAATGCTAAAATGAACATTAGCAAGACAATTCTTACTTGATAGTTCAGAAGTAATAATAATCACATTTTTGCAACTTTTTTTCTCCTCAGAACTTAATAGTTCTTAGAAGATTTTGTTTTCATTCAGTGAAACCAGATCAGTTTTGCATTAACTGGACAATCTCATGTTTTGTGAAAGTAGAAATGGAGTTTCACCCTAAAACTCCTCCTTTTCTAGGTCACAGAATATTGGTTTTATTTTGTTTTAGTGAAGTGTCAACTGTGCTTGAAATGCAATGACAAGTTAATTTTTTGGCCTTATACAAAATTTTAAAAACTTTTTCTCAGATGTCACACCCCACCCCCCCCAATTGCTTTTTTTTCCCTCAGTAAAGGGTTCATGTGTGTCTGGCTGACAACATCAATTAAAAAATATTCCATAAAGTTCAGTGAACACATTTTCCTGCTTATGCTGTGGAGAGTACTCCTTGCTCCTGTGACTGTAATTGTGAGGTTTTTTTAAACAATATTTCTAGGTGAACACATTGAATTTTTCTATATGATTTCAGCCACGACTTCGGTGCCAGCTGTGCAGATTGCTTCTTTAGGAGCCTTGTTACCAGAATAAAGACATTGCCCATGTTTATTTAAGTATTTATCTGTCACTCTCAGTTATTTATTTAGCCCTGCTCATTAACATAAAGAACTCCAATAGTGAGCCCACCTCTCAGTGTGGGGAGTCTGTGGTTGGAATATGACCGGTCCAGGCACATGCCGATGCTCTGACTCTGGCAACATGGTACCAAAGTGCTCAACACTGAGTACTAAATATCTCATAAAGCTGAATGATTTTAAGAAGGAAGTAATTTCAGAACCAGACACTACAGAAATTTCCATGTCCCCTGTCTTGCAGTACCCCGCCTCCTTAGGTTTAAAAATAAATATATATATTCTAGCAGAACAAGTGGAGGTTTGTACTGAAATACCGACTTTAAAAATAGAAATACGTTCTGATAATGCCAGATATTTTTAATGAATTAAACCCGAGAGAAGCATGCATTCCAAGGTGACTGGAAGAGAGGCTTTGTGGTGCACTTATGCTTGGACTGTGCTGGGGAAATGTGTGAATTCCTTCTCTGAAGTCATGCTTCTAGTGAACATCAACTACTACAGTAGGGAACCTGGTATATCAAGAATATATTTGCATTAGTTCAAACTCTTACGGTCAATTGGAAAAGGACAACTTTTTACTTCGAATGAAAACTCTGCACATGAGGAAAGTTCATTCAGGCTTTATAGCCCAGGGGCTCACGCTTTTTCACTAAAATTCATTGATAAAAGTGGAATTCATTTAGATGCTTTCTGCTTAGCAACACAGGCTTACAACATTCTATAAAAGTTAATACAAATCAATATATGAAAAGCAGTGTGGCATGAATAAATGAGGCAGTGTAATAGAAGCTTTTATTTCTTAGGTAACATAAAAAGACTAAAAGGTCTTAAATTTTTAAAAAGAACATTTTAAAATTTTATTTCTGTTTTATAGAAAAGCTGTGGACACTTGCAGCAAAGAGACATACTTTTTCAGGAAAACATGCAAGCTGAGGCAGGGCAATTAATTCGTATGTAGACTGTAATGTTGAAAAATGCTTATTATAAATTAATTTGACTTTCAGTCCCTTCCAAATAAGGTATTGAATGGAGGATATTTGGCTCACTGCAGCTTCTCCATTGTTGTTGGAATTTGAGTAGCAATAGTTGAATTCATCACTATTTGTTTGTACAAAGACTGAAATTTGCTTTGATTTCTGGGCATTCTTTGGCTGTCAGGAATTAACCTAAGGCGGAGCAAGAGAAAAAGCAGCATTTCTTTCCTTCATGAATATTTTCACTTTTCCAGTGGTGCTTTCTTGTTCTCCATACAGTGTTAAATAAGAGCAGTCTTATCTTTCATTGCCTCAGAGTATTGCTCCCTGTGTGGGTTGTACATACATGCACAGGCTAATGAGTTGGTTGGTCACTGTGGAACCAGAAAGGAAATTGCCTCTGTATCTATTTAGGTGTAGCTGCAGCTTCTACTCTTTACTGTTTTTAACCCTTAACTGTGTTTTTTTGTGGAGGCAATCAAGACAGCAGGCAGTTGTGGCTGTCTAATAGTGAATACAATCTTTTCTCTATAGCATGGGACATATAAAAAACATCCCATGGGGCTGGATCAACTCACACAGTGACATTAGTCAAGTTCCTCCATTTGTGACTGAGTCCGAATTCAGTTCGTGGGGCCAAAGCCTGGTCAGATTTGTAAACTGTGTGTCCAAAAGGAGCTAAAGGAGAATGATGGGATTATCACATGAAACAGCACAGACTTTGTTTCATTTAGATTCAACCCTGAGCTAAATTCAAGCAAAACTAAATGTTAAGAGGCGCTGAAGGTCTTGTGTGCTGCTGTTCCCAATTGCGGTGATTTTTTTTTCACACCCATTAAACATGTTTCATTTTCAAGTCATTACTCTGTTACCAAATCACAGTGAGATACCTTCAGATTCAAAAGAAGACTGTCCATTGTGAATCTTTTTCTCAGGTCTTCAAACAGACACTATTTAAAAAATCTTCTTCAGCTTTTGTGAGCTTAGTATTATAATTTGAAGAAAAACATGTAAAAAAAAAAATGTAAGAAGAGGATAATAATTTTGAGCTATTATTGAACCATATTTTGAGTTTTGTTACCACGCTATATATAAAATTATTGTGGAAAATAATTCAAAATGCCTTTGAAAACAGTATAGTTGTCTATAACTGTCTTCTAATTTTGTCTATAATTGTCTTCTAATTTGATCATATTTTTTAGTAGGAACCAGTCAGATCACTAGGGACAAAGTACGTATCTACAGATGAGCCTGTTGCCTTCATTTTCTGTATAGGCAGTGAGGCAGGCATTTGTTCAATGTGATCAATTTCTTTTTTAAAGAAAAGGATCAGGTGAATTGCATGCTAGGATGTCCGCTGCTCTCCATGGCCTATAACAGATGCCTTGAGGGACTGGCTCAGATGCAGTTGCCCACAGTGCGCCTATTTCGTACTAGGTAAAACTAGTTCTCTCTCTCTTCTTGGAGGTCTAAAAATTTATTCAAGCATGTGTAATTTTGTTAAATATTGAAATAAATAAATGCTACTTACTTGAGAATTAAAGTGGGGGCAATTTGGAAATATTTATAAGTGAGGTGTTCAGATATGTAGGCTGAAATCCTGATCTCATTAAAATCAGTGGGACTTCTCCAGATGTCAGTGAGGGCACAACATTGTTCCTATTGAATGTGGTCCAAATGCAAGCAAAGAATAGAGATCTTGTTAATGTTGGACCTCATCTCAAGTGAAATTTTGGAAAGGGAATACTAGGTGTTCAGCAAGTTTCCTAATAGAATACACTGTGCTCTTTTTGCTTAAGAAATCAGCTACCTTTTCATAAAAGTAATCTGGTGTTAGAAATTTTCTGTAAGGCATTTTAGATATATAGTAAGCCCAGAAAAAAGTGAATTCCACTGGAAAAATAATGTTTACTATCCAAATGAATGGAATGTGCTTGTACTGCAGTGCTTGAAGAGCATACTTAAATTCAGGAGCCCTGATTAGTCCATTGTCATAAATGGAATCTCTCCTAGAGTGTGAATGTAGGTAGTTATTGCATGTCTGTAGGCTGGAACAGAATGATACAGCAAAACAGAAAATACAATGTCTTATGGATCAAATCTGTTTCTGGGTGTCATGCAATGCGGAGGTAAATATGAATTACTGGTTGGAATCTGAACTCCAAGCTAAGTTTAGTTCCCCTGATTTGGCTTTTGCTCTGCTGGTATCATCAATTTTCCGGCTTGTAGTACAGTGGAGCCAGGTGTTCAAATTCACAGAAGGCCAAGAATTACTCCCTTACAGAATATTGAAAGTGAAACCTAGGCAATGTAACTCATATTTGAAAGTAAATACACTGTGTGACAGGTATGAAACTGCTGAACTAAATAGTATTTCTCACTTTATTTTTTTTTCAGAAGTACCTCAGCTGCAGGGAAAAATACAAGGACATAAGCTACTTGACCTCCTTTTAGCATCAGGACCAGACATACTACCCTCCACTTCACCATCAATTAAGAGCAATTGAAAACCACTTCATGCAAAAGCTGATCAACCCATGACATCAGTGGACATCTTTTGTAAAACGCATTTTATGTACTTCTGCTGAGATCCTTTTTCTACCTACCGCATGGTTCTATATTACTTACTGGGCACTGATGGTAGCCTCCAGAAGGTGCAGCTCCAAATGGTCAACCTCATCCCTTAGCAAGAAGAAAATCTGGATATCGGATAGCAACAACGTCTTCAGAAAAAATGGTATACGAAGGAAAACGATTAGTTTCCTGCCATTGTTTCTTCCTGTTAACAGCCAAGTTCTACTGGATACTCACCCTGATGCAAAGAACTCATGGCCAGGAATATGCCCACTCCATCCGACTGGATGGGGACATCATCTTGGGAGGACTGTTCCCCGTCCATGCAAAAGGGGATAGAGGGGTGCCTTGTGGGGAGCTCAAGAAAGAGAAAGGGATCCACAGACTAGAGGCAATGCTGTATGCAATTGATCAGATTAATAAGGACCCTGATCTTCTTACCAATATCACCTTAGGTGTCCGGATCCTTGATACGTGTTCCAGGGACACTTACGCATTGGAGCAGTCCTTAACATTTGTGCAAGCACTGATAGAAAAAGATGGTTCAGACGTGAAGTGTGCTAATGGTGACCCACCTATTTTTGCTAAGCCAGACAAGATATCAGGTGTGATAGGTGCTGCAGCAAGTTCTGTGTCCATTATGGTCGCAAATATTTTAAGACTTTTTAAGGTAAGGAACATTTTCTATCTTTTTTAAAATTTTCACAATGAAATAAGTGAGGTAATTGTGTTGTGTTACCTTCAAAACAGAAGAGTTTTTCAGATTCAGAAATCTGAAATGACTGGTAAAGCAAAGAAAAAAAAAGGAGCAATGATTGCAGACCCTAATTTAAGGTGTCAAATACCTCTTTTGAAATCCTGTGCAACCAGAGTACATTTTAATTCTTTAGGAATTTGTACCCTTATATTTTTACTGCTCACATTTACTCCATATGGAACATTTATGCTCATCGAGACTAGGTTGAAACTGATTTCACAGATTTCCAGGAGAATGAAATATAAGGTTTAAACACAAATCCATTTGTAGCAGAAACAGATAATTTCCGTAAATGGGAAGATATGCTAGTAATAATCAAGTGCTATTAATGTGCACGTGTAGCCAAATGAAGGGTACTGAAATATCTTTGATTTCCTTGAAATCTTAACCTCCTCCATGTCTTTTACAAGGTGATGTTTTTTTCCATACTTTGTTATCGCTTTGTGAGAGATTACTTTTGGACATTGGTTCTACTGGCATTTCCTTCCATGTACTTCATTAAGCTCTGGTATTATAAATAACAGAAAAGTAAACCTGTCACTTTTAAACTTGCTAAATTAGATAGGAAGATGAACATATTCCAAACAGTCAATTTAGTTGGAACAGATCAGACAGCAGACATTTAGTTTTTAATCCTGTGCAATGGCAAACAGATGATGGTAAGCGGAATGCTTTTTTCTACACATGGAACACGTGGAACTTCTGTCTGAACCTGTTACTGTCCTACCACCCACTGCTATTCAGGCTTGTTCCTTCCGTTCAAAAATCTTGCCTTGTGTCCTACAGCTTCACAACCACTGAAGACCACTTAAAGACCATTTCTTTGACTTTGGTGGAGAAGATTCTGGTAATGCTAAATATAGCTGTGATGTATTTTGAAAAGTGTTGCACTTGTTTTCTAATTGTTGTGACTGAGATTGATTAGAAGTGAGGAAAGATTAGCTTTTTTTTTTTAATTATTTTTTTTAAGATTTCTTAAATTGGCAAAGAGTGTTTCAATCACTTAAAGGGAGATTTTTGTCCTTCCCTCTGGTTCTCCCATGAATGGCATAATGATGCATATACAGCTTGGTGGAGGAGTGAAGTGTCTCCTGGGTTGTGGTCAGGTGTTCATTACAATGTAAAAACGGATCCCTAACTGCAGTTACTGCACAGGTTTGAGAGTAGTGGACTTGTTCCAGCCATATGTTTTGCTTGTGAAAGTCAAGCACAGAAAACTGAGCTAAGACTTAAAAATATTCTGTATGGAAAGCAGCTCTGGAGCTGTGCCTGGTGGGGGAGGCCTGTCTTTCCTGGGAATAATGCATGCTGCAGGAGGCGTCTATTTTTAATTTCACATCCTTTTTATGAAGTTGTGTTATCCTATTAAATAATGCATGGCTCTGAAGCAATGATAGATGGAACGGTCACTTTAATACCCATCATAATGCAGGGCCACGTAGCCTGCTGCTGACACCCAGTTTTGAGTTGAACACAGTGCCATAGACTGATTTGAGAAACTAAGCCTTGTAAGACACGCATTAACTGTGAATTAAGAGCAGCAAGAAGGAAAGAGGCCTATGAATTGTCTAAGATAGCGGCAATTTGTCTTCTGAAACCATGACAGCTACCTCCTGATTTCCATTATGCAATAAGATTGCAAATAACGTTCTACTGCAGTCTTAATCAATAGAGGGTCATGTGATATCCCCTCTGGGGAAAGATCTTATTTACCCATTTAATTGATGTAACACAGCTGCTGGCAAAAGGAGGAGACATCTCTTTTAGCTTTAATTATAGATTCTGCTCAAATATTCTTAATAATGTAAAAAATGACAAATTATACCCTTTAATGTCTGATGTTGGACCTGCATCTGAGTCTGTTTTTACACCTTCTTCTCAGAAGTAGATCTGTGATCTCTGCATGAGTAAAGGCTTCTGGATAAGGCCCTCATATAGCAGCGCTATAGAAACCATTCACAACGGTTATAGCGGGAAATTAGGGGTCATTTGCCAGAAATATAGAAGTATAATCCAGTTTGGATTGTACTCAGACCAAAGACATAGGCTGATATTCTCAGCTGATGCATCCCCACAGCTCTGCAGCTGAGGACCAAGACCTTGGTCCATGGTCTTGAAGGCTCCAGGTATGAAACTGTGTTTTCTTTATCTTGGTATATGTCAAGGCTGGGCACTCAGATAGAATAAACGCCTGTACTTCTATTGAAATCAGTGATCGCCATCATGCAAATACCTGTTTCCATTATATCCAGGATCAGTGTGATTCATCTGTATTTCTGTCTAACAGTTCTATTCAGCAAGTTGAACCTGTAATTTGAAGTTTAGTATTGCTTTAATATCTACTCTGAAGTTCCTAAATGTCAGGACCACATATTTTTTGAGAACATTGTCATCCAGTAAAATTTTAATCTGTGACGAATTGTGGGAAGTATATTATATCACTCAATGTGAATATACAAACAAAGATAGCCTGAGAAGTAATATACTCAGCAGCTTGGATTTTCATGCTGCTGTTTTTTTATCTTTCTTGCATATTTTTTCTTTCTTTTACTGATTTTATTACATAAATCATAGAGGTCAATAGTCCTATCTGATGATCCAGTGAACAGCATAAACTGATTGATAGTTATGGTATCCTTTTATCTAAGTGTCTTCATGAGAAGAAAGTGGGAGGGCACCAATGCAAATGACCTTGATCTACAGCCTTTCTCTTGGTCAAATGGCTCACCTTGAACTCTTCCCTGTCCTCTCTCCTTTTGTGAATTTCCAGGCACACTACAGCTTAACAAGTGATCTTCTGCCATTAGTAGGTCCAAAACATTATAGTTCAAATTTGGACAGCCTAAATTTCACCTGTTGATGATCTTAGACCTTTCAGAGGCACTCTACAAACAGGAAACACTTGTTCAAGGAGTTAATTGTTTGAAAGTGAACCTGTCATTCCTTGATTATCATAAGGAGGCTTCTTTTTTGCCTTATATTATTTTGGTGCTTGATGCAAAAAAAGATTATGTGAAACAGTTGCTTATTAAGCTTTCAGAACTTGGAGGTGGTCTTGCCGCAAATACAGCTGAAGAAGAAGGAGAGGACCTCCAGAGGCAAGCACAGAAGGAGAGTGCTGGGTAGTAACACAGTTGCTACCCACTCAAACAGTTCTTCGTGGATCTCAGGATGGATTGTTCCCTGTTGAAGTTACTGGCTTATCCTTTTATTGTTGCTTTTGTCAGAGAGCATCAGAGAGCATCAGGAGTGGGCTGCTTCACAACAGAAACTGAGACAGGAGCTGAGAGGACAGCAAGGCAAGAAGGGCAGTGGTCTCGTGAATGGGGAAACAGACTCACCTGGCTGAGAAGAATCAAGCACGTCCATCCATGTAACCAGGTTCAGCCAACAGTTCAGTGATTGCAAGTCCGTAGTAGTAAGGGAGGTAGATGGTCAACCAGGAGGTCAGGTCAGCAAGGCAAGTTCAGGTCAGCAACACAAGGACGTGGCCAGCAAGTTGCATGACCAGCAGCACAGCTTGAGCAGGAGCCCAGGGCAAGGGACAGAGCAGCTGGTGAGCTGGTGAACAAACAAGAGGGACAGAGGTCCTGGTGAGGCTTCTCGTCGCTCTTCCTCACAACTCATCTGTTTTCCTGGGCTGAGCCACAGTTGTATATCTGTACTATATTGGAGATGACCTTGAAAACATGGAGCGAAATCCAGGGCTGGGGAAGGGAAGGTGTTGCAGAGCCTGTCGGTGCATTCAGGGCCTTGACTTTTTTTTAGCATTTCCCATGGCAGTGACTGTAAAAATTGAACAGACGGGTGTAGATCAGCCTCTTTCCTTTCTTCTGGTGTGCCAGGAGCTGCTCTTTCCTCTGGGTGACATTGTTTTGTTTTTTTTTCAGTTTGGAAGTCCTGCTGCCAAGTTGCTTTCTGTTTAGCTTGAGGGCATGGATGTCCCCATTGGCCAACACTCACTAACACAAAGGCAACTTTTCAGTGGGTCACTCAAAATCTTACTCTTACCCCCTTCTCTGCCTTTGCCTCACTGAAATTTTGGCTTCCCGTGGGGTGCTCAGGCACAGCCAGGTGGTAGCCATTAGCTTTTTAGTGTGATGCTTGCAAGCATTTGGGCTGTTCCCAGTCCCTGAAAACTTGGCCTGGAGGAAAGAAGAGACTCTGTAGCTTAGCTTACTTCATGTATTATGTTCCCTGTATTCAAAGCTTCTACTTGCTTCATGTCTGAATAACTCATGTCAATGGTTAAAATCTGCTGGAGAAAAGAGAGATATTTGTTTATGCTGGTGTCCTCCCATCTAAAAACCTCATGCTATTTCTCAACTCCTTGGTATGCTCCATCTGTCACCTTCACACATCTTGTAGCCAGTGTCACAGTGGAAGCTTCCTAGGGTGACGGTTTGCATGTGAATTGAGACGGGTGGACAGTATGCTTAGTGAATTGTGATCTTAAGCTTTTATGTATATATTTCTGTACATGTGTATAAAGCCAAAATATTCACCAACAGTTTTATTCCTTTCCTTGCTTTGCCTTGCCTTGTCTTCTGTTTTATCCTCTTTTCCCAAGACTAAATGACTTATTTCCTCTTTTTGGTCAAATTCCCTTCTTGCTGCACCACTATAATCCACTTTAATAGCTGCTGTCTGGAGGGACCAATATTCACTTCATGCACATTTGCCTTATACATTTCATACACATTTACCTCTTCAGAAGTACAAGCACAAATGACATTATGGAGTTACTCTTTCAACATTATGTGCAACTATCTGAAAGGCAAGGGATAGTTTCTTTCAGTAAATGTAAAGTAAGTGAATGCATTAGTTCCCTAAGCATTTTGTTTATTTGTTTTGATTTTTTTCTTTGCCTAATTTTGGGTTTTAGCATATATCTTTGGCTGTCAGCCTTGCACAGCTACCAGAGCTGTACCTGGTTGATGCTTTTTTAGGCTCAGTTGCAGGTCTTTTTATGTCTGACTGACATTTGGCACCCTTGCTACCTTGTGTCCCACACCTGCACACATCATCAGGCAGGCATCCCAGAACTGAGGGAATGACCGTTATACAGAGCCAAGCCTCACCAAACTTGATAAATACAGAACTCTGTATTTAATTGTGGCAATACAGCGCATCTCATGATTGAAGGGAACATGATGTAAATAAAATGTAGTAACATTTTACCACGTAATTTCAGAGAGCACATACATATTTTTGTGAGGCAGCCTGAACTATACACAGATCCTGACTCTATATCTATAGAAATTTTTGCACCTCGTGAGCATTTCTGACTTGAAAGGCTCTAGAGGGATACAGGAGTTGGTCTTTTCCATATCTGACTGCAGGGTCTTTCCATAACTTAAGAGCTTTACCATGTACTTTATGAGAAGTGAAGAAGAGGCTCAAGAATTTTACCCAATACATTTGCATTCACAAATAAAAAATGTGCTGCACTGGTTAAAATATATCAATTTTCTGTTCACTCTGTTGTGCTACATTTGTCTATAACATTTTCTGCTGCATAGTATTTTAAATTTGAAATAAATTTTTTTTTTGGTGGTTGAAACATATGTGGAAAATCTTGTGTGAATTGTGAAAAAAATTGTTGTTAGTAGGGAGAAGATGACTGAAACATTTTGAAATCAGCTCTTAAGATGAACAGATTTGTTTTACTTTTGTTCTAGATAATATTTTCACTTTTTGAATCATTTTTAATTATAAAAGGAACCCATTTCCAATACATCCCATTTAATTTTACAGTGTTTTTTGTAGCTTGTTACAAGCACGCATCTGTTTAGTGCCTGAGTGTCTTGTTATTGGCTGGAAAATATCATTATAATAATTCTTTTAAAAAAAAAATCAGCTTCTTTTACATAGAAACAACATTAATCTCTCTTTACATTTCCATGGTAGTATATACTTGATTATGCAAAAACATCTTTTAAGTCAGCCGTGATTCTTCTGTCAGTACCAGTTTAGAGGTGTTATGGTCAAGAGAGGCAAACACCAGGTCAATGCAAAGATAAAATTAAAGGTACTTTACAAGTATCAATAATGAAAGAGTTGGGAAGTTTTTTAGTTGCAACCAGAGGAAATAAAAGGTTTTCAGATTCTGTGAAACCTGCTAGGACTGATTAGCATCAAATTTTATTTGTGCTAAGCTGCTTGAGGCAAGGGAGTACAAAAGCAACTTGATGCATTCATTTAGTATTTTACAGTTTATTGCTTCCTTAAATATTCCTCTAAAGATCTAATATTTTTAGTCTTCTCCAATTCCTGGATGGAGTTATAACTAGTGGTTAGAGCAAAGGGTCAATCTGATTTCCTGTATTATTTTCCATGTTTGTCATTGCTTTGCTACAGGGCTTTAGAAGCATCTCTTGGTCTTTTTGTGGTTCCCTTTTGTCATTTCGATTTGATTGTATTTAACCGTTTCACAGGAACATCAACTCTAAGCTTGATTAATGTTTGTTAAATGGTTTGAGACATCTCCCCTGTTCTTGTAGGCAAGCTGAAGCTGTCTAAAATGTTGAGGTTTTTATGTCATTCCACAACGACAGTATGTGAGCACCTTACAAAGAGACTGCAGCTATTAAAGACCAAAGTCTGGTTTTCTTTCTGCTGCCCTGAGGGCCGTTGAGACTACACATATATACATTTTTCCCTCACATGAAGGAAACTGCACATGCAGAGAGAATTATTTCACCCTTTCATGGCTGAAGTTTTGCTGAGTTCCTACAAGTGTATGAGGGTTGTTCATATGTGACAGAGGACCCTGAGTTATTTGCTAAATAATACCTATATTAGTATAGATATAATTCATAATTTCACAAATCAGAAGACCAAAACACTGAGAGGAGTCTACCAGTTCTGTTCAACCAGGGCTCACTAAGGCACAGAAACGCAAACTCTACACTGGGCTTTTAAAAAAATATCTTGTGTTAGTAGGAGGTACTTTTTACACCTCTGCTAGTAAACAAATTTTACCTGGCATAGTTCTCTGGCGCCAAGGCCAGCTGACACAGACAATCCACATCCATATCATTAACTCCTTTATTCCTGCAAATCATGGGGCTGCATACAAGTAACTGGGAAGGAATGATTCCTGACCTGTGCTGACTTCTGTAGTCTGTCTGGAAGTTGGGAGACTTGACTGGCACGTCTGGCTGATCTACGGACAATCCTGACAGTCTAGTGGCCAAGGCAGCTGAGCTGGTGCTGAGGGATGCACCCTGAGATGATGTGATTTACCAGCACAGACATTGCTGCTGATTTCTCAGCACAGAGCTCCTCTGCTCCTACGTCACAATGAAGTGAAGCCAAGACACTACAAGGATCATTGATGCTGTTTCGGTGTTTTAGTACAGCAATGTTAGTTTTATTAGCCATGATGAGAACTGATATAAGACTTTTTTTTTTTTCCCTGGTGGATAATTGTTTCAGCACAGTGACAGCTGTACAATACAAATAGTCCTGCATTCTGACTGTCATCGGAAGCCAGGCACTATTGTGTGTTACAGCTAACTGGTAGATTTTGTGGGTTTGTGGATTTCCATCCTTATTACTTTCCCTAAAGCACGTTGTGCTTTTAGGATTAAACTGGTTTACAGTGCTTAAATGTATATCCTTGTGTTTACTAGCATTTATCAGAGAAAAATAGTCATCCAAACAAAAGTCTTCCTGAAGGACACTAATTCCACATGAATGAATTAAATAACCAAGAGCAAAATGCTCCTCTGGGCTGGGACCTACATATGCTCCCAGATCAGAAAGCAAGATATTACATCCCCTATTCTTCTGACAGGACAATTAAGCATTTAAGTGAGGCCTTAAATTAGGAGGCTGTTTGCCCTTGGCTGCCTGTGTCCTCAATAGAGAGAGTAAAATGCTTTCAGAGGAGCACTAGATCAGGTCTATGAGTGTGGATGCATCTTTCATGTTTACAGAAAGATGATGGGTTGATCTGTGCTTCCACTTTCACCAGAGAGAACCTCTTCTCACTGGACGGCTTTGGAAGACTTGCAAGGAAGTGATAGGTGGCTCTGTACACATTTATGAGAAGATTTTAAATGCCTGCAAGGGTGATGCCAGTTTCTTAATTCCTCCCTACTTTCCTGCAGGATTTCATTATTCATCTCCTTTTCTCTTCCATTTCTCTGCCCCACTCTATTTCTCTCTCTTTTTGTCTTAAGAAAAGCTACTTTTTGACCATTGTCCCCATTATTTTTCAAATGAGTAGTTTATTCCACAGTGTCCAAACAAGATTTTTTTTCAGAGGTGCTGAATAAGCAAGGTTCTGACTGAGGCACAGTTTCTGTGAGTCGTGAGGATGGGTGAGTCAGCAGGAGAAAAGATGGAGTCTGGGTGACAAATGAGTGGGACCTGTCTATGGCAGTAACAGAATATGAGGGAAATGCTTGTTGAGAGATTTACCCCTAAACGGACAAGAGTCTCTCCTTTTTACCTCACTGTAGGACTTTTTGTCTGGCATTTCAGATAGATACCTGTCTCTAACTCTTCTCTGAAATAAATTAATTCTGATGGTAATGCTGAGATATTCCATGGTATTGCAAGAGCTCGCTTCCTATTGTACTTCTTTTATAGCTTGGCACTATGGAACAGGAGCAAAAGTTATTTTTCTGAGGTGGAATAACTCATATTTTGAGTTTTGGCTTATGTTCTTTCATAGGAGGTGCCTTCAGCATTTAGTTGTCTAGCCGCAGTATTTGTAGAGGCAGAATCGAGATCTTTATTCCTTCTCCTCTGACACATTTACACACATGGTTTTTCTATAAACTTAAAAGTAGCAAAAGGACCATATCTCTTTTTGGGTATCATTTCACAAGAAGCTGCTAACAACTTCTATCAGCTTTTTACTCCGATAGTGGTTCTGTCACATTTAAAATACCATTACAATCTCCTCCCAGGCTGGGTAAAATTTTGTCAAGCAACTCCATTGCGTTATGATAGCACTGATCCCCTATAGTGAGTGTTAATCTTATTCAGATAAATTTTCTTTGGTTTTTGTTTTTAAAGTCCTTTGAAATGTTAAGGTCTTAGCAAAAAAGTTATCACCACAGTCATATGTACGCTATTCTTTAGAGAAGCATTTCAAAGAGGCCGTGGATCTTGCAATACTTCTCCTGGCCTGACACTTCCAAAACAAAGCCCAAGAAAAGAGCTGAAGAAAGGGCTGGCTTTCTTACCACTCTTATTTCTTCTTTTGGTGCCATGAGTGTGCTTCAGTTATATCAATAGTGCTGAAAGCCCCCTCCAGAAGAGCTGACTTCTTTGAGGGCTGTCATCTAGACAAGGACTCGCCAGTCTAGAGGGTGTGCCATATGAATGGAGATGGAGGCACAGGAGGTCTCAAGACTTGCCTATTTGGATGTTATATTAAAGGACTGTTAATTGAAGGGGAGCATGGGCTAAAATGTCGAGAAGCACTGCTATAGAAGACAATACATACTGGCTAATAATATAAAGGAGGGCTGTATGTGTGCTTTTGCACGTGTATTTGCTACATTATTATATTACCATAAATTCAGTGGCTCTGGGCTACATAGTCTGAACAACCTTTCATGAGACTGCTGTGGGAGAAGAGAATGTATCTTGGTAATCCAAGACAAGGAACTCATTTATCATTAGGAGCAGCATAAAAAATCCTGGGGATTCAGACTATGCTCGTTGCGGTGGTGTCTGGGACCAAACAAAAGCATGTCCTGAAGAAAGAGAGAAACAGGCTGGTATTATACATTGAATGGAAAATGTGAAGGCCCAGGAATCCCCAGACTCCAGAAGGCTTACTGCAGTGGCACAACTTGTTTTATGATTCAAATATCTGCCTTCTGCTGAGTTCAGGAGCAGCAGACAAGTAGTATAAGTGACTACATTCTTCTGTAGCTAGCCACATAGGCCCTGTTTGTTGAGTTCTGCTTACTCATAAGGAAAATAGAGTCTGATTTTTGCCTCAATCTCATTTAAATGAAGAAGAATTCCTGGGAAAACAATGAATTCCAGGGAAGCTAGTGAATCATAACACTGTAAAACTGGATTTATCCAGAGGGAAATTATGTCCTGTGTCCATGCAAAATTGCATCCCATTGGTATTACTGTCAGTGGGCTTTCTAGTCCAGCACAGGAGTTCAACAGGTGTGTAGCAAAAGTGGATTATCACTTAATGACGTTTTCAGGTATGATCATGGTGATGCTCTTGTGGTCTCAGTTTGCAAAGAGATATGGATATGTTCAGTTGGAAGAGAGATGACTTGTTTCTGTGGGACAGCACTGGTCTTGGGTGAGCTGTCAATCTGATCACCACAGATATGCATCTGCAGAGTGGCTTTTATAACATGGAGTAGCTAAAAAAATAACAATCCAAATTCTACTAATGAAAAGGATTGTTATTTTTTAGCAGAGCACAGACATGTATGGCTAGGATATTGTTTCAGGAGGAAAAAAACGAGTTGACTATTGGAAAAAAATATTGCCAAGAAATACTCTATTGTACATTGTCTAAAGGTTAATCTGTTTTTTTTCAGGACAGGAGAAATGCCAAATCTCTTACTTCCTAGCTTTCTGAAAATAAGATTGTATAGAAATATAAAAAATATAAATTTTTGTATCAGTGGGAAAATTATCTAGGTAAAGTAGGCAGTGTTTTCCATTCCTAACTTTGATGGTTCTGTTTGTGATTTCTTACATAACAAAGCACAGGATTTAAAAGTTGCCAGCTGCTATATTTAATTTCTAAAGTGTGAAAAAAATACGTATTGTCCTGGGGATTAAAAGGCTGCTTCTCTTTGTGCTCAGTTCAGGCAGAACTGAAGTGTTTGTAATGAAAATAAAAGCTATTAGAAAGCATGAAACATGAGAAAAAATAAATGTGTTTATGTCTTTGTTGGACAGGATTTGACGATGGCCTTTGAAAGTTTAAGTGTAAACATTTATCTTATTAACCAGCGTTTCTTTATTTTTGGTACATGTTACAAACAATTCTACTTGCAAAACCTAAATGCAGTCAGAGCTGTTGTTTCAGACCACTGGGAACTGTTTTCCCAAATATCTTCTGAACAGCAAAAACTCATGAACTGTGAGCTAGTTCACATCTCCAGTACCAACTGAACAGCATTTTGGAAATTGGATATGTAAGGTATTTGAGACAAGATGTACTGCAGAGAAAGAATAATATCTGTAGGCTAGTATCAGGGACTGGAATGTGAAGGGAGGGAAGCTATGCTGTATACAGGAGTGTGAAAAGCTTGCATTTGGAACAGATGCTGAAAGTGCCCCGTGACTCAAGGTATGATTTCCTGCCGTTCCTGCCAAGTTTCAAAGCTCTTTTTTTTTTTTTTTTTTTTTTTTCTCTCCTTATTTCTATTTTTAGGTTGAATAGCAAAGGACTTGTGCTTCAGGAATGAAGTTCAAGTTATTTTATTGCCTTTTTGAATAAATAGTGTTTGATTCTGGCGTGCAGGAGAGAATGAGAGTAAAGATGTGAAAAGCTCATGACAACACAGAGTATTTTTGGGATGGGTTGCATAATCACTCGGATCAATGGCAAGCTGCAAAGCTTTGTCTGAGTGTGACTGCCCCCACTGTGTGGTACTGCCCATTGAAGCCTTACATCCTTTGTCTTGCTTCACCACAGATTTTCTCTCTGACCTTGGGCGAGTCATGCTGAACTGAATCTTCAGCCTGATGGCTAAAGCCTGTGGAACTCAGTGCCCAAGTGGCTCTGGAGGACTGAAGTGCAGGGTCCTCTGCCCCTGCTTCCCTTGTGTAGCCCAAGGGATTTGTGAATATAAAGGCTCCTCCATAATCAGATATAAGAGTGAGGGGTGGGGCCATATAAGTACCTCAGATAGCTAGTTCTTAACGAGGGATTCCTTGTATCCTCTTACATAGTTCCCTCCCCTGGGTTTTTCTGTGAAAGGGGATTATCCAACTCACTCTATGATTTAAATAAATGAGTCATCAGTCTCTGGAGCAAGTGGCAAAATATGCCTGACCTGCAATCAGAAACTGTGCATCCTCCTTCAGAAACCATGACTGTCAAAGAAACTGAGCCTCAGAGTCAGAAAAAGAAATGGATTATTGTCCAGTAAAAGTAAAATTGTTAAAACTCTGTACTATGCAATCTATACTAGAGTGACTGGGAAGAAATAATGTCTGCCATTATTATGACAAAGCACGAAATTAAGTAGTGTAGCATAAAAGAAAATTAAACCAGGTGTGTGCAACTATATATTCTACTTAGCTGACTGTTTTTTTTTTTTTTTTGTTGTTCTTAAATGCTTAAGAAGAGTGATAGTCAAATCAATTTTGTAAAAGACTTGATACCTGACAATTATTCCAGTTTATTTCTTGGTGTCTCAGGAACCATTTTTTTTTTGTTTCATTTTTTCAGGCTGGTTTCATTAAACTTTTGTTTACTAATCTCTAGTTTGAGTAAAAATCCCTATGTATAGTGCAACATTTGGCAGCTGTGTGGCAAATAACGGCCTCATTTATTTACCAGGAGTGAATTGGGAACTAAAAGGGCCTTCCATACCTTTTAGAAAAGGTGATTCCTATTTTTAAGTTTTCTTCTTTTCAGTTGTTTTTAACATACCCAAAGTTAAATGCAATATTGTGAGCTAGGCTGTGCAAATAATTAGTCAGTTTGACAGCTGAACTGAAAATAAACATTCATTTTAATCTGAACGAAAATGATCATTTTGAATTGGGATTTGGGGGCTTCTCTATTTGGTTGGCTTTTTTTTTTGTTTTATTTTATTGACGAAAGCTCTCCAAAATGTTTTGGTTTGTGTTAAGTCCTAACTTATATTCTGCATGAAACAAAGTATTGCTATATTATTGCTATTTTGGAAATTTTATAATTAAAAAAAGTGATAGGTTTGGGATGCCAGTCTTGGGTACCGTTCATTGAGTGGTGGTGCCCTTCTTATCACGGTGTGTTTACTCATGATTTACACAAGGCTCTTGGACAATTTCTTCCTTTTGGATTCAGAGCAGGGAATCAAATATAGTTTAGGAGATGGGATGGCTCAACTCCAGTCCCCACAACAACAGAAAAAACTGTTTTATAGTAAAATTAAGAGTTCTGGTCACAGAGGGTGAGAGCTCGGCAGAAGGAGGGACACCAGGGCACTCTATATAATTTAGCTTCCCTGAGCTTCCAGCCCATGACTTTTCTTTCTGTCAGAACAGGTCTTATTCCTCCAGTCTCCCATGTGAAGGACTTTCCCTGGAGAGCTCTAATCTCATAACTCTTTGTCAAAACAGGCCTGTAATTGTTCATCTCCTTCTTTGAAAGCTCCTTCCCGCTCTTCTCCATCTGAACAGCTGTACACAAGTTAATGCTGCTGTTGCCAGATGCTGTCTATTCACTGCTGATAAGCTTTCACAATGGGAACATTTTATTTCATCTATGCTAAAATTCATTAAACATTCATTAGAGCAGTGATTTGAACTTGCCTATTCCTGTTCCTTGCTGAATACTGGACTATATGGTGAATTACTCTCAAACGGATTCAATGGAAGCCTAATTGTTTATGAAAATATGAAAGGAGAGACTTTGATGTCCAAAACCCCTATAACTCAATGGTTAGTTGTTCCCAGCTGAGTACTCTAACCACCAGGCTATTATGTATAATAAGGACAGCTACTACAGCCTCATTTTTCCTTTTGGAACATACTTGTGCATTGAGAGGATAAATTACCAAGAAATGACAGATACGTGGTGACAGAGACTGAAACCAAAGGAAAACCTTTATAGAAGTTCTGCTGAATGCCATGGGGAAACCTAACAGTAAATCACATTTGAATACTGTAACATTCATTTAGATCCTTTAGCCATGGATTTCAGAGCTTTTCTCTTTAAGATGAAGTTTGAAAGTCTTGGCCAGAATAGTAACACAAGATTTGTCTCACCTTTGTCTTCATCTGCCTCGTTTAACATAGACCTAAAGGACAGACCCTTGTATTCATATGAATGCCTGAATCATGCCCCGTGAGTCTGAAGTGCAAGTGGTCTTCTGGAAATGCCTATGTATGTTCTTCAATTGTAGATTAAGACCTAGTGTCTTCCAGAGACTATGAATTTCTAAGCACCTACTGCTACACAGTACTGACCATCCCACTTCTGAACTTCTGAATGCCCAGCAAGCCCTTCAGTATCTAGGGCTGATACCTCTGCAGTGCAAAACCCTTGCCATGAACTGTCTTATTTACATACTCTCATAAAATGTAGATGGTTTCTGTTCTTGATATACAGGCTTGTAATTACTTTTGTTTTGTCTTACCCATAGGACTTTGTAGAAGAACTGTAGAGATTTTTGTTTTGAATATAGAAAATCAGAGGACACTCCTACAGCAGCTATTGACAGTGATATTTGTCATTCTTTCTTCAGGCTATTGTGAATATTGTGGATACTATAGTTATTCAGGCAGACTGATATAATAATAAATAATGCTGTATTTTACTTCATAGCTCCTATTTGCAGCAACGCTCCAGGCGCCTCCTTATAATACACTAAAGACCATTAAAATATTCAAACACACAGAAAATGAACCATAAAAATAATGTCAAATGGACAAATAAAATGAAATAATTGGACTATGACGGAAGCTTTTTTTTAAAAAAAATCTGGCATGCATGTCTCTCTGAACAGTTAGGTCTGTGGCTTTTTTTAACTGAAGGCTCAGGATGTGGGGAGGGCTGGAGCAGGCAGGGGCAGCATATGACCAACATTTTCTGCAAGTAATAATGAAAGAATACAGTAGTTATGACTTTAATTAGGACACTTTTCAGATCCACTGACTGAAAAAAATTGAGTTATGGAGTTGGATGTCAATATATATGAATCTCACTGATGTTACTAAAAGTTTCTGTTGAAAAGATTAAGGGGAAAAAAAAAACATCATATACATATTTATTCCCACTTTGTAAGAGCTGAATTCTGCATTCTCTGTGCTGTACCACACGCCAAGGAGAGCAGAAAGTGATGGCAGGAGCCTGAGACCTTTAAGCAGGCAGTGTTCCGCAGAGAGATGCAATACCACTACATCAAAGTGGCTGTACTTTTGGAGGAGTAGAGTTGTCCTTTGCCTCAAACCAGCTTGTGCATGCGCTACTATTAACATCAAATTTTATCTGGCAATATATCAAATAGGGACTTTTCTTTGTTTTACAAAAAACAACCCTGTGTGTTCTTTGATGTGCTGGATCAGCCTGCCCTAAGCCAACAAGTTAAAAACCATCCACCCTGCCTACAGTGGCCCGTTGTCCTTTGTGCCAGGAAAGCCTGCAGCAGCTGAACATTGACTTTGCAGGAGGAAGTTCTCAGTATCCCAGGCCAAGTGTTCTCTCGTGGGCATAGGCTCAGTTTCTGTCTGTAGTAATGAGAACGTCTGAAACTGGTTTAAGGGCATTAAGTAACTCGTGGAAATTTAGTGCCAAATGGTACGTGAAAGTTTCCTCTTCTTTTAGTTAACTGCTGGAAAACATTCTAGAATGGTGTAAATTAAGAAATATTTATTGCTACCTTAAAAAAACTGAAAGAAATACTTCGGTCTTTTCAACACACAGGCCAGCGTAGCACTTTGGTAAGGCTGCTATAGTGACTTGAAAAGTCTCTCTAACAAGCGTGTAAGTAAACCTTGATAGTAATACTGCAAATTGCAAAATGCAGCTACAGACCTGTCCTAGAAAAGCTTAACAGTACTTAATGTACTTTTAAGCAAAAGAACATCAAGTAGGCACAAGCAGAAAGACAACGCTAGTAAAATTCTGCTGCTGGTAAGAACTTGTAAAACCAAAAGTAATGTATTCATGTATCTTTGATCATTTTACAGTGCTACATGCGTTTTTTGGAAAATGATTTAACTTGCTGTAAATTATGTCTGAACTGGCCATCTATCACTGCACAGTCTGTCTGCAGTACTTACAAATCCAACACCCAGAATTACAAGTGTAATTACATGCTTCTGAAACATATGCCATAATTTATGGATATTAAGCAAGTATAAACAAGAGATCAGATCCTAGTGTAAGCAGTCATCCAAGAAATCATCTTGACATTTATTTCATTAAAACCTTTCTTTCACTAAGACAGCCAGAACATACCTGAGTAGCACTATCAACACAACTGCAGATGCTTGCCAATTATGGCATGTCTGCAAAGCAAAGGCTCAGGTACATACATACAGTTAACACTTAATTTTCGGTTACATTTTGCACATGTAGTTATGTAGGTGCTTATGATGCTCCCTTATTATTATTATTATTAATCTCACACATGAGATTTATATATAGGACTTAAATAGCAATAGCCCTTTTCACCTATTTGTACTTTTGTGTTAACATTCAGTGTAATTTGAATTAGAAAACTGAGTAAAAAGGCTCAAGCCCTAGAGACCTGGTGGTTTACTGGCTTGAGATCCTGCTACGAACAGGAGTGGAGAAAGAGGAGCGAGTCTGGGTGTGCTGGGTGAGGTGTCCCCAGGGCAGACTGGCAGGTTGGTGCCATACTTGCTGGGCATAGCTGCAGACGTGAGCATGGGAGCAAGATGGGTGCTCAGACTCCCAGCCAGGATCTTCCACACCCTGTGTCTTACTGCAGTACTGAGAAGGCAATGGGGAGGCTAATATTGTGCAGATTGGAAAATTGATTTTTATTTCCTGTTGTCAGCATTACCCCTGAGACTCTGTGTCTGCCTTATCCCTTCTGCTAGGCAGTGCTTTACTCTGTGAACACTGCCAGGGAAATCTGAGAACTAGAATAAACCAATATTTTGAAAAGAGGCAATTCTGGCAACCAGTCCCTGCCAGGGGCAAAAAGATGCAACAGCTGATATTAAATGGTATTAATGTAGAATTAAAGTATCAGTTTTTATAGAGGGATGGAAAATAGGTCTTGGCAAATAAAACTTATTATCTTTTTAGCAAGATTTTGAGTTGTAAAGCTAATGGCATTGACTTTTGTAAACCTCAGTGCCAGAAGTAATTCTGTGAGGTAGTGAGGTAGCTTTAACCTTACCTTATTTAATAAGACCATCATAAATATATATATATTTTAATTCAGTTCTTTATATCAATACCATTTGTAGCTTGGGGTTTATCTGAATAAACTTTTGCTTGGGGATGGGAAGGAAGGTTTGTGGGGAAAAGTCCTCCACGTAGCTACTGCTGATATTGCTCTAATGCCAATGCCTGATTCAGTGAAGGAAATGTTTCCTCCCCAGACTGGCAGTGCTCCTCTACAGCCCCTCTGGGCGCTCCTTCCTGATTATGAGCCAGAAACTGGTGGGTTGTTGTAGCCAGTTTTTCTTGAACCTTTTTGTCTGTGCAGCTTGTTTCTAAGGTTTTCTTGAGTATCTGTGAGGCACTGAGTATGCTGGTGGGAGCTGAAATCTCTGTATTTGCCAGGACTTCTCTGATGGCCTTCAAAATAGGCGAGCACCATGGTGAGAGAACTGCTGGTGAAAGGCGAGGAGATAAGACTGTGTCAGGGCAGTAAAGCCTACAGACTTGCAGAGTTGCAGCAGATTTGTGTGGTCTCTTTAGAGAAGCAACTGGGAGAATGGGGTTGATGAATTCAAGTGCTTCACTTCTGTTCGAGAGTGCAGTGGACAGACAGGTTCCGAAAATCCTTAGAAGTGGTCGGTAATATTGCTGCTCTCTCCCAGGAAAGTGTAGGAAAGGTATGTTTCTTTTGTCTTTTTTGGGATATTTCTGGTCGTATAATCTGTCAGTTGTATTGTTAATCAATAGAAGGTCCAAGCTCAAACATTTGTTTTCAGGTTGATAATAACCATGGAAAGTGGTAGCTACCACCTGTGTAACTTACTCTTTCCCATGCACAGCAGTTTACAGCCTCATTTATCAATATCTCTCTTCTCAAGTCTTAATGAAGAAATTAGACACCAAAAATTCAGTCTTTTAAAATTACGTCATTATTTTTGAAAGATTATGACCTTAAACCCTGTATTTTATAACAGGCTAACAGTTTTTCTTCAACCCCTAACAGCAGCGTGATGAAATTGGGGTGTTTTTTCATATATTGCTTTGCATTTCTTACTTCTTTCCTTTGTTTGGTCATAAGGCAACAATGCACTCCTGTATCAGGCACTTTTGCCTCATTGGCAAGCTCCTCAGGCCCCCGCACTGGCATTTTGCAGTTGCCTTAGGGGATGGCCTTGTGGTTAATCTACAGACGGACTGTCTGAGCCGCCTTGCCCTCTGTTCAACACACTGATCAAGAAAAGGTGCTCTTTACTCTGTACTATGCGTTCAGTTGTGCTATCTTACCTTCCTGCTATCAGCTTGGCAAGATGCTACCATTTGTATAATCTGAATTTATTGTTTTCCTGTTAGCTCAGTCACCCAAGCCATTTCAAGGTATCTACACTGAGCCAAAAGAAATGGGGCTCATAGGTCAAGGTTATTAATGTTCTGTATGTTGCAATATAAAATCCTAGCTCAATAACAACAACAACAACAAAAAAAAGAGCAAATACTGACTTTATCCAGAAGTTGTTGCTAAAATTGTCCTGTAGGGAGCCTGATCAAAAACTTGATAGTTTATAATGAGATTAGAATAACTACTGCTTAGTTTGTGCTTTGATCTCAGTGATCAGTTGCAAATACAAGGTTGGGAAAGAATAGTCAGGATGAATATTTGAAAATTAATCCTGTATAACAAAATATATTCTTGAAAGATCTATGGATAGAAGGCAAATTTTTCAGGGCGTAGTAATGTTGGTACCACT
>NW_010143932.1:105893-138998 GCF_000699245.1 Pterocles gutturalis | reverse complement strand
AGGCTGAGGACAGAAGACACATCTCTTTCAGCCTGGAACCACTGCGCAAGCAATACTAACTTACTACTGCAATATCGTGGCCTGCAGAATCCCAAGCCAGAGGACTGTTTAAAAGATTAATTGGCTGGAAAGCAGTTGTTACCTGAAATCTATCTCTACTGCTTGACTTTCAGAAAGATATAGTCTCGGCTTCTTTGCACTTGAAATGTCTTTCATTGGCTGGAAACACTCTATTTCCCCAAATCCACAGAAAGTGCACTTGTTTATAACCAAACATAATATTATAGAGGATGGCATGGAATAATGGCATGTAAACTCCCATGCTTAACGTTTTCTTCACCACATCTTCTCCACTGTCTTGAGCAGATGTACTAGTTTTCAGAAAGCTAGTTGCCCTGAAATTTTCTGCATTTGTTGGATGCATTCAGGAGTGGCATAAGTGCTATTCTTGAAAAGGCTATCAACATTTTCTTTGATTATTATTCATTTCACCAGGAAGGTTTTGGTGTGTGCAGGGCCATGGGAAGATAGGATTGTTTGCAAAAATCATGGTCCCTCTGCAACTTTCTTTTACAAGGGAAGGAGTATTATTAATGGTGCTGTCTTAGTCCATTCCCTGTAAGATAATAATATCAGACTTATTCTAGTACTGTGAAATTTATTGGAACAAACAAAATTTGCTTTGGGAATCCCTAGCTTTAACAGAGTCTATTCATTATTCTTCAGTTATTCTCCTAAAAACTCTTGTGTTTTAGAGTACTTTGCACCACTCTGGAACTGGCTGCACAGCAATCAAGCGGGGAGTAATTTGCCATCACGCTCATTACTTTTTCGGCTCTTTGAGGTCTTTCTCAACTATACCTGCAATATGCCTCGATATTGCTCACTGCTTTTAAAAAGTAAGTGAGACAAGTCCTGTGTTCATCTGTACTTGCTAACAAGTACAGGCCCCACCGTGAATGGAAGTATGACAGTGATCCTGTTCAGACCTTCACCCTGTATTTCAGAAAACTCAGTAGCACTTGTGTATGATAGGCTTTTAAATCTCTTTTGTTCAGTTACAACAATGTTTACACTTTATGGTGAGATTTGACGGACTCATGAAGATCTGTGATAAACAGTGAGCCTGGTGGGTAAAGAGGAGATCGATCAATGAGCATTCCTGAGTGCTGGGGGACTGACTTTTGCTCTTGTGCAAGTGTTGGCAGTCAAAAATTTCCAGACCCACTGTCTCAGACATGCAGTTTGTTTTTTGTTGAAAAATTAAAAAAAATAAAGAAGGTAAGTATTAAATTTGAATAAAAATTCTAGTTTATACTGCAGCAGCCATTCAAATGAACTATTGCAATTTTACTAAGAAAAAGAAAAAAAACCCTTCTACTCCATCCTTCTTGATATTTCTGTTTAAATTTTTATTTGCAGGCATAGAACAAGAAAACACATAAGTCTTTTTTCTTGCATACCAGCATTTCCTATCTCAGATCTTCTGTATGACTTTCAACTTCTGCTTGCTTTTTAGGACCCATTTCAATAGCATGAGTAGCAGAACTTCACATGTGATTTATTTTTCTAAGTTTTAAAAATAACCCGAACAAAATACTGACTTCTCTGTTTGCTTACGGAAATTTATACATGAATGGAAAAGGAGAAATTTCAATATACGTGACTAATAAATTAGCAGCCTGTGCTCCAGAGAGAAATGGAAAATTGCAGCACTAAATCAATTTTATGTGGTAACATACCAAAACAACAGATTGTTTGGGGTACTCAAGGTAACCACCTTTCTCTTGTAATATATGATTGTCAGTAACACTTAGGAACACATTCTTCATCAAGTTTATAGTGAAAATTTCCGACAGTGGCAGGTGAGGAATTAGTTTTAAGGATGATGTCCTTCTGGTGGCTCATGCTGAGGATGCTATTATTTATATTAACCAGCAACATAGCCTGGCAGCACACAGGCAATTACCTCAATTTTATGTTTAGTGCTCTTCTCATAAATCTATGTAATGATGGCATCTCTGTTATGAGCTTACATTAACTTACTGGTTGCAGTAATTGTATTGAAACAAGTAAATGACCACTCTGTGATGAAGGTAGTACAGTCACAGTATTCCAAATAAATAATTGCCTGAAATATATGTAAGAAGAACAGATCAGGGCTTTACCAAAGGAAATTTTAATTGCACAATTAGGTAGAGCTTAGGCACTGGTCTTTCATGAGTATGTATTAATTTGTTCTCCATAAGGATTTGGTCTCTAGTAGACAAAGTAGACATTGTTAATTTCTTTTTCTGTTGGTCCTGTCCTCAAAACTGGTTTTTAAAGTGCATTGGGTCTGTATGGTGGGGTTTTGGTAGCTGGGGGCAGGGGCTACAGCGTTGGATCCTGTGAGAAGCTGCTGGAAGCTTTCCTGGCTCCAAGTTGGACCCGCATCTGGCCAAAGCCAAGCCCATCAGCAACAGTGGTAGCACCTCTGTGACGACATTTTTAAGAGGCAAAAAACCCCTGCTGGGAACCAGCAGCAGAGAGAGGACTGGGATGTGAGAGAAACAGACACCAAGACCAGTGAAGAAAGGAGGGGAGGAGGTGCACCAGAGCAGAGATTCTCCTGCAGCCCATGGTGAGATGGCAGCTGTGCCCCTGCTACCATGGAGGGTAACAGTGGAGCAGATCTCCACCTGCAGCCTGTGGAGGACCCCATGCCAGAGCAGAGGGCTGCACCTGAAGGAGGCCATGACTCTGTGGGAAGCCTGAGCTGGAGCGGTTCCTGAAGGACTGCACCCCATGGGAGGGACCCCATGCTGGAGCAGAGGCAGAGTGTGAGGAGTCCTTCCGCTGGGGAGGAAGGAGCTGCAGAAATGTGTGATGAATGGAGTGCAATACCCGTTCCCCATCCCCCTGTGCTGCTGGAGGTAGAAAAATTGGGAGCAGAGTTAAGCCTGGGAAGAAGGAAAGGGTTGGGGGAGGGTGTTTTTGGGATTTGGTTTTGTTCCTCATTATCCTACTTTGATTTGATTGGTAACAAATTAAATTGATATTTCCCCAATTTGAGTCTGTTTTGCCCGTGACCATAATTGGTGAGTGATCCCTCCCCATTCTTGTCTTGACCCGTGATCTTTTTATTATATTTTCTCCTCTCCATCTCACTGAGAGACAGAGTGAGCAAGTGGCTGCATGGTGCGTATTGACAGATGGGTCTAAACCATGACAAAAGTCATTAATGGAGGGGAAGCAAAACACAGTACATGCCCCCTTGGTCTTGCCAAAAAACTCTTATTCCTCGTAGTAGCTTAGTCTGAGATCATCTCTTAAGATGCAAAGGAAAAAGATCTGCTGTTTGTCATGCTTTTTCCTGAGGTATTTGTTACTGACCAGCGTCAAAGATAGGCTGTTGGTTAGACCCAATATGGTTGTTTTCTCATGTTTCTTATCTGTAAGAGGAACTTCAGAGATTTCTGTGTGTGATTTATGTTTGGTATGAAAGTGTATACCCAAAGTCTCAGGCCAAGTAATCACTGGAATCACACTCCTAGTATAAAAAACTTTGTGCTTTGTCAGCTAATACAGGTGTATACAGGTGTTGTTTCCTTACAACACATGCAATCTTTCTTTGGGCGTCTTGGTCAGATGAGAAATGGGTATCTTTGAATCCTTTCAAATATTCCTGTATTAGTTAATAAAGAGGAACTGTAGCTCCTGTTGTCTTAAGGGAAAAGTTAAGTTCCAAAAGTATTTTCTCCTTTCATGAACATTAGAAATTCATGTGCTGAGCTTACCTGTACACATTTAAAACTGATCCATTAAAACAAAAGTAACTTTTGAATTACCCAATTTGATAGCCTACCTGACCTGCTAAGTACCTGCAAAAAATTAATTCAGGTATTCTTTGTCTAGAGTGCTTTATTATCTGATTGCAACTGCTTGGGCCAAGCTGTCAATAGGTTTTAGCAAAAAACATTAGAAAAATTCAGAAAACATCAGTTTTAGGGCATTTGACCACCAATTCATGTGTGCCAAAATCACTGCAGGCTGAAGCAATGAAATCAGATTTGCCATAGGCAGAGAATGAGACAGACCACTTGAAGTCTCTCTGTATCAACTTAAAAGTAATGGTGCTTGTTTCGTCATGAGTAATTCTGAATAGAGAGTTTCTGTGCTCTTGAGACAAATTAGTAAGCATGGCTTTTGAGGAATACTGCAGTTTATGGGGACTATCACTGGCAAAGGTTTGGAGTCCCACACTTTCAATAAGCAAACACATTGCTAGCCAGAAAATAGCTACTCCTGGCCAATATCCTTAGGTACTTCTAATATCCCTTCTGATCTCACTGCTCTGTGATGTCCCTAGAAAGTTGCACTAATGGGTTGATTCAGTAAGGTCATTCGGCATGGCTGGGAATGCTCTGTCATTGCCAAGGTTGTGCTATAAGGTGCTGGCAGCTCTGGAAATAGTGTGGGACCCTCAGGTATTCAGAACATGTGAAAGGAGTTTAAAGGTACTTGCTTTCATCTCCTTTCAGCCTTACTGTTCATGTGATGGCTTAGGAAAGGGCACAAGCCAAAGATGCCACTTCTCCTTTAGAGGAATGGGAATCCATAGGGATTTGGGCTATCAGATGAATCCAGCATTGAAATTCTAGCTGTTGCTGCTCACTTGCTGAGTGGAAGCTGTCAGGAAAGGGTGAATGTCACAGGACCATGTTGAAGGATTTGGTCTGTGTTTTCTGGGCAAGATAGATTCAAATAAGCAGATGAGAGAGAAGATGGAAAAGGTGACATAGCTATAGCAGTAAAGAGAGAGGGAGGGAATTAAAATCCACACATTTTAGGAAACAGCAGATTTTTGGTTTACTTCTGTCTGATAGTTATAATAAAAATGGTAATATTTTGGTCCAAACACCAATGGAAGGAATGTCACTGTGATCCTTCAGCTAGTCAAACAGCATAGCTTAGATATGAAAGTTACTGACTGCTTTGACATGAGTAAATTTTTTTCCTTAAAAAGTACCTTTCTGAAAATAGATTTATCTCTGCTAAGCAGAAAAGCAGATTCAATATCCCACAGCATTCAGAGATACTGTGAGGTTATTACTGTAACATGTTTATCATTTCATCAAAAAATGTCATTCACTGAACTGTCTGGGCCTCTTCTTGTCAAAAGAATTTCTCTCTGAACTAGCAGCATGGCAGGACTCCACAAGCTCTACTTTATGCAATGGTTGATCCTTTCTCTGGTTTGTCTCTGTCTCAGATAAACCAATTATGCTTCTCTTCCTAATCAAATGAAAAAGGACTTCCTCCCCTAAGAGATCTTTTCCCATAAAAGATCACTTGGTTACCTTAAACATTGCCCATTACTCAAGTGGCTGGTTTACATCTGTTTTACTGCATATGATTTCAAAAGTTACTGCATTTTCTGCTATTAATGTGCCTTGAGTCTGTCAATCTCACAAATGAAGCTGTTCTTAAGGCACTTTTTTTTTTTTTTTTAATTTTTTTTTTTTATTCCAGCAGTCATATTTACTGGCAGACACCAACCCAAAGACAAAGTCAATGGGAAGGTACATTGAAGGCAGGTGTTCTTTGGCTTGGGTGAAGATATTGTACAAATAGATTAGGGGAAAAAAAAGTATTTGATACTTAAATTCCTGTAAATCCCTCACATCCATTTTGGAGCTATATTAAATTGCAGTAGCACCATTATTACCTTTATCCTTGCCAACATGTCTATGATGGCAGTAGCCCAAGACTGGAGACAGAAAGTACTGAGAAACAGTAAGTAGAGGGTGAAATAAAAAGAGAGTATTGGCTGAAGCAGTAGTTGCCAAGGTGGAGAAGGGAAAGCTTTTGAGCTGGAGACGGCACTGAAAGATAAGCAGGTGGACTTTCACACATGAGAAATACAGCAAGGAGCATATTCCTGCCAAGTAGCATCATTGCTTCCAGTTTTCAAGTTGGTGAGATCCTCACAGAAGATTTCAAGAGGAAAAAGTAGAGAACTGGAAGGGGTAGCTATGCAGTTTGACTCTCAGAAATGACTCAGAGTCGTAGAAGGCTTTCCAGAAGAAAGTTAACTTGAAAACTAGATTAGAAAGGGAGCTAAAAAATAAATAAGAAGCAGATAAAATTAAATGTGACTTAAAAATAGCCAGGGGATTGTAGTCTTTTTTTTTTTTTTTTTTTTTTTTTAATATTGCATTTAACAAGAAATGGAAAGAAAAGGAAGGCTAGGCAATTAGAAGACAATTGAGTTCATGTAACAACAGCTATTGATAAAATACAGATTTGGGAATATTTGGGAAAAGCAAACAGAGGCAAATCAATCATTCCAGATGATGCTTAATCACTGAAACTCTCTGAGCTTCTGACCACTTACAAAGACCACTAGCAACTGCGATGGCACCAGAGACTCAAGAAAAGAGCTCCAGGACAGCAAAAAAGGGAAGAGTGATAGCAGCAATTACTGTCTAGTGAGGACAGCAAATTAGATATGTGTGCTATGTGATAAAACTATAGAAAAGAACAGTGTGATTTCAGTATGCTTTCATGGAAGGTTCACAACACAGAGAGGAAAAAGACAGCAGTTTATGTCAAATTTTTCTGTAATTTTTCACCCATATTTTTTCTTACTATATTGACAAATAAGGGCAACATTTCAAAGGTGAACAACAGAAATTACTGTGGTATGGAGAAGTCACTGTCAGGAAAGATTTAAAGACCTAAATATGTGCAGCAGTTGAACAATGATTTAGAGAGGAAAATACAACAAGAAATTACTACTTGGAAGATTTGAACACTGAGGTGAAAGAAGACCAGGGGCATATCTCCTTACAGGAGCTTATTAGGTCACAGAAGATACATGCACATTGCTATGAGTCTTTACGCTGACAGAGGAACAGGTAAGGAAATTCCATAAATCTTGTCCATCCCTACCTAGGTCAGATCTGTCAACTTTTTGTTAAGTTCAACAGCAAACAGTGTTGTAGACCTCTGAAGATCAGGTATTAAGCAGAAATCCTGATGGTGAATGAGACTGAATGCCCTTGTTCCTTGTCAAATATGGACAAAATTAGTTTGGAGTATTTTGTCTCTGTTTTTCAGCCTTTAATTTTTTATTTTTGTCCTTTGTGCCAGGAGCTCACACCTGTATAGCAAAGTTATATTCCTGCCCAGAATGGCCAGTACCTGGCCCAAGTTATTCCCCAAGTTGTCTGGACACATTCTGGAGTAGTAGCTGTCGACAGAAGCCAAAGCTGTGCCATGGGACCTGCTGACATTTCTACCGTACAGATGACTGTATGGCAGGATGAGTCTGTCCCTAGCCTTATATTTATTCCAAAAGCCACAAAAAGACTTCCAAGCAAGGGGAACTGGCATAATATCAGTCCAGCCTTTGGACTGGGTATGAGCACCCCTTGTGTCACATAACTGCATGACTCTTGGGAAGCAAAAGGAAGGACACTGAAAGAGAAAATTATATGTATGGCTAGGTCAGACAGACCCACATACAGATACAGTGTTCATGTTCCCAGCCTTCAGGATGCTGCTGGGAAATCCATATGCACTGGAAAAGGGAGAATCTTTCTATCTCATTGCTGCTGAGACTCCCAGTGAAGACCATTGTATCCCAACTGTGCAGCAGATCTGAAATTTCCACCTTAAATGCCTAAGAAACTATTTAACGGTCTGTAAAATTTAAGAAGTCTTGTAATGACAGCTTCACAAAGGCAATTGTTGATCTTGGCACAACTACAGCCTGAGACAATGAAGCTAGATAATAGCAAGGCTTTTTTACAATGTCTCATGAAATCCTGATTTTCATGCTAATTTAAATAGTCTTTTGACATAAGAATTTAGTAACTGGACCACGAGTGAAAGGTAATAATAAATGTCTAGGTAATAAATTAGAAGAAGTTTTCTTGCAGGATGCTAGAGAGATTATTATTAAACCTTTCCCTATACAAAATGATCTCGGAAAGAGGATTGACAGCAACTGATGACATTGACACATGATAGTAAGGAAGAGGAGAAGAGGAAATGGAAGTCGTATTTAAAGGCTAAGAGAGAATAAAAGAAAATGAAAAGGTAGAAGGAGAATCCAAGGATGGAATTAGAAACTCAAAAATAAAACAGAACAAAGGAACAAGAAAAAGAAGCAAAGCAGTTGCCCAACATTTTTTTTAGAAAATGTGGAAAATAAGGCTTGATCCCCTAGTTTTTAAAATGTAATTTATCATGTTTCAGAGAAATGTACTGGTATTCTTTGTGATGCAAAAAACTGTAAAGATTTAATATCTTAGAAGATATAAAGACGGAACAGAAAGCAAATCTGATGGCTGATTGTGGTGTATTAGCAAAACCAGCCTGTACAACACAGGACTGAACAGCATCAAATAACTCAGTGGAGTATAACAGCTCCTTTTCTGGTCTTGTTGGGCAGTAAGGCTGCCTGCCGTTCCAGGCACATTGTCCTCACAAGAGACTCACACACAAGGATGCTCCAGTTAGGTAACAGGAGAAATCGTAGATGGCTGATCAACTTAAAATGAAATTTCACAAGAGTTAGTAGGACTGAATCCTGGGTTTCAAAGAAGTCAGTCATTTCAGGCTATGTTTAACTCAGCTGAATGCAGCAGCAATTCCAAGAAGGCTTGTTACAGAATCCACACAATGGGGTGAGATTTTGGCCCCCTTGATTTATCAGCAGGGAAGATAAGATTTCATGCACTATGTATTTGCAGATAAATAATTCTGAAAGATTTAGGATGGTCTTAGAGTTTATAACAAGTAATTAAATGAAATGAAGTAAATAATAATTGACCTTGACTATCTTTTCTTATGGCTGCAATATTTTCAGAGACAAACTGGCCTCCTGAGGAAGGAATATGTCATATCTCAGGCGACATCTAAACCTGGACTGAGTAAAGTGCCAGAAAATGCCCTTTTAAAAGATAATCCTGTCCTGACAGATGGATGGAGTGGATAGTAATAATAATAATACTTTTTATTGATATATGATCTGCTTATAACAGATAATAGCTCTTTTTTTTTTTTAAATTTATGCAAGTCCTACAGTTCAATGTAATGCATCTATTGAAGTAATGGGAAATTGCACAGGCAATCCTGAGGGCAGAGTTAGTCCCTGTTATTCTATCCTGCTTCTCTTGTTCAGTTTGGGCACCCCCCTCAGTGTTTAAATTCAGTCATACTCAGGCATGTCCTTCTCATCGTGGACTTAAGGTTTTCAAGTCTGCAAGCATTATTAGATCCAAAAGCAAAAGTTTTATGAATCTATTTTCAGTAATGAAAACGCATTCGAAAGGATGCAACAATGAGCTAAAATATCAGCATTTCAATGAAAACAATGTTTCAGTACATCTGAAACCAATATGACGTAGGCTAATTTATGTGTCATTTTTAAGCCTTTAAATCTTCCCTGGCCTTTGCTCACTGTCAGTCTCCCAGAAGAGTGAGATCCATTTCATACGGAAGGTATATATGTGTCGGTAGTAGATCAGAGAAAACAATTGTGAGGGATGGTAGGGGAAAGGGGACTGTTTACTCTGCACTTCTGTTGATTTAAAGATCCAGAGAACAGAGATGTGGTTGAAACATGAAGTCTGGGAGACTCCTACAGTTGGTGAGCTTTGCTCTGAGGTTGTTCACCTTTCTAGTAAAGCTTTTACTGAAAATAAAGGGGTATTCTATACCTAAGATTAAAGAAAGAGACTGGAAAATACAGTTCTGAGTATTCAGCAGATGTGTAATTCCCTTATGAGTTGTATTAATTTCCTCTTGTTTTTTTATCAGAGCATGCATTTGCATGAATTGTTGGGCTAATGTCACAGCAGAGAGGATCTAAATTTATATGGTCTTAAGAAGTTAAATCTTAAGAAGTTAATTCTTAAGCAGCTAATGTCTAAGCTTTTTAAGTTTCCTAATCAGAGTGGCTGTAGACTCTGCATATAATGGAAAAAGCTAAAGGAAATGAGGGATGTGAATAGAAACCTTTCTATTGATCCCAACAAATTCCAGGAAAAAAAGGAAGAAATCCTAACACTCAATTGTTTGAGGAATCTTACCCAGCAGTTTACATAGCTTTTGGCTCATAAGCAGGAGTACTTTTTCAAAGAATTATTGAGATGACATTTGAGCCTGGGATTCTAAAATCTCACTATATCATTCTCTCAAAGTGTGCTCCTTTAAACTTTTCCAATTTGAATATTGTGTTTTGTTTTTCTGTGCTGTTGATACCATAGGCAAACCATGCTCAAGCAGCTGGATTGTCTTCATCTGAGGCACCATAGGTCCAGCTATGAAGTGGCTCATTTTGAGTTGCCTGTAAGTGACCTTCGGAAATTTAGAGATAAGAGATACCATCCACAAGTAGATAACCTAAACCAGGAACCTCAACTAACATCTTCTATAGTAAATAATGTAACAGCTGTCTGTGGGAGTGCACAGTGACATGCAATGTAACCAAGGTATGTACACACGCCATAGTGAAATGGACTTTAAACCTCAGCACTGCTGTTAGAGGAGCATGTGCAGTTAAAAGGTACTAGACTGCTCGGAAAATTGGCTCATAGCTTGAAGTTAAAAAATAATCTTATGAGAACTCCTTAGGAGTCCTTATGAGTTATACTTAAAGCAAAGTATCTTTGGGTGTAACAACATCTGTTTGTGATGTACAGTATTTAAGAAAATCCATTTAAACCAAGGGGTAAACCATCTGGCCTTATGAACCCGCTAAACCCTGGCTTTGTTGTAATATGTTCAGGGTTACCTGAGATAAACTTGGCCAGCCGGTACTGATGCAGCTGCAAGGGCTTCAGCTGTGCTGCCCCCAGACTCTCCAGCCATGTCCTGTCGCAGCCATGCCAGCACATGTCCTCTCATTAAAGCCCATCTTGGATTTGCTGTTCCAGATGAAATTCTTGTTTCCCTGGGAGATTTTCCTGTTGAAATGCTCAGGGTCCTGCTGATGTGTGCAGTTCTGTTCTGCTGAGTCTTCCCTAGCACAAGCATCTCACACAGCTTTACAGAAGAATGCACTACTTTTTACCATAAGGTAATGATTTAACACTAGTTTCTAAAGAAAATCCCAGAGCAAAAATTTCATGATGCAGATAAGATCACAAACATAATTTTATGGATATTTTAAGCCCTGGTAATATTTCTGTAAGAGGCATGCCCATGCAGGATCAGATCACAAAAGAAAGATTTTTACAGATACTTAAAATCACACAAAAAATATTTTAAAATTAACTATATTTAGGCAAAAAGATGAAAGAAGGAGTTTCCAAAAATGATCTCTGTGTGTATGTGCTGTGGGTAATATTTAATAGAGAGGCACTGGTCGCATTTTTGGAAGATGGCTCCCTTAAATTTGGAATAATTGTTCATTCATTTCTGAGTTTGACAAAAAATAGGGGAAATAATAGCAGTTTTAAAATCTGCATTGGTCTTGGTGAAAACACTGGTAATTTCACAACCAGCCCATAACATATAATCCAGTGTCAATACTCCAGAAACCCCAGATACTGGATCAGATCCTGAAGTGCTTGATTGCTATCTTTATGCACTGTAATCAATAGGAATGTTGCTTGCACTCAGTGCTTTGTTGGCATAGCTAGAATAAAGCATACTCGATTGCTGAGAAAGAAGACGACAATCTAAGTTGTGCAGCTGTAAGATTAAAAATGACTTTTCAAAGGGAAATAAACTTATCCTTCTCTAATGAAATGAATAGCACTATGAGATGACAATTGTCATATTTCAGACAATACTCAGAATGAAAGATTATTCATTATAGGCAAAATAACATTCATAAAATTTATCTGATTCTGTCATTCTGTTTTTATTGTTAGCCTTTGTCATTGTTCTTTAAAAAGGTAATTACATTCAGAGGAATGAGGATCCAACCAAAACATTACACATTTTAAAAAAAAGCTGAACAAAACCAAACCACAGGCCAATCCTTCACATCTTTAATTGGTGTAGTACATGAAGATTAATACTGGGCTTAGGTAAAATGACCATGTTTTGGTAAAGGATATTTTATCTTAAAAAGCAGCCATATCTAAATATGTAGTAAGAACAGTTTAAGCTTACAGTTGATGCAAACACAGAAGTCAGTTGTGCCACACAAAAAGTGTGTGTTCTGATACAAATTGGTAACTGCTTATGTGAATAAGCATTAAGGCTGGAAGGTAAAGGTCTTACCCTTCCTTTCAGGAAGGAGTTCTCCATCCTGTTTCTATCTTCCTTAAGAACTCCATAAAGCCAGCTGCTAGACTGGAAAAACCATAACCTTAACTCTGTCTTGCTTGATTTGACTCCCTTCTAACATAGGCAGCTTCCTAGCTGACCCATTTTCTGCATTTGCTGTGTCTTGTCTTGGATTCTTTTTTCTATTCTTCCCCCCCCCCCCCCCTTCTTTACTTGCAAAGTGTTTTTGCTCAGCTGTCATTTCTATTCTTTGCTTAAAATAGTGACAAGAATCCGTAATTACAGTGATGGAATGAAGTTAAGAGGAAAAGTAATGCAACAATATTAATTCCCAGGAAAATTACTGGGCTAAACCAGCCTCTAAGCAGGAGTCCTTTAAGTTCCCAAAGGATAAAATGAATGTAGGTTTATGTCAATAAACTGACTCTTGGTTACGTATTCCCTGGGAATTTTCTAGGTCCAGGGGTGCTGGCTCACAGCCTGGAGCAGTTAGGGACATAAAAGAGTGGTACAGGGCAACACCTTCTGCACTGACCTCTGGAGGTGTTCTTAGCTCCCGTGGGACCTGTTCAGATAGGCTGTGAGAAAAGAAGCGTGAGAAGTTCAAATCATTCTCTCCCCTGCACTGTATTTGCAGCACAATCTACAGAGCAGTTGTGACTTTTAAGGAAGGAGACAAAATGGTCTGTCCTGCTAAAGAGTCTGTAAAACAATGAGCAACCAGGATGTCAAGGTATTCAAGGCCAGGCTGGATGAGGCTTTGAGCAACCTGGTCTAGTGGAGGTGTCCCTGCCCATGGCAGGGGGGTTGGAACTTGATCTTTAAGGTCCTTTACAACCCTAGCTGTTCTATAATTCTATGATTCTATGCCAAGAGATGCTTGGTGAAGATCATGGAGCTCTTATTAGGGGTTGTTTAAACCTTCTACATGTAAGACTGTGGTCAGCAGTGTGCTATGGTATGCGGTTTGCAACACTCTTTGTTAATGCAAAGGCAGAGAGAGCATGCATGTTGGCACAGCCTGTGTGCCCGAAGGCAGTGTTCTTTCTGAATCCGCTCATATGGTACCTGTACAGTGTGTGCATACATCTTTGGCTTGGGCCAGTGGCTGTATTTGCCTCTTCCCATAGCACAACAATCCCCTTTTCTCACCATGGCATCCCAAACACCAGTAGTGCAATTGGTCCTTGCCTGTGGATGGTCTAGGGGGAGCCTCTCCCTGGCTGTTCCCCATAGAGAACAGTTGTTAGATTGGCTGCGCTGCCTGAGTTCATACTTCAAATCCGTCCGTACGTGGCTGTCTAGAAAAAAACAGCATTCTCAGAGGCAAATATAATTACGCCTTACTACATTTAAATGCAAATTATTGTTGACAGAGCTGATTAGGTGCTGAAAACATGCTTTGCTTCTGACATTGAGTGAAGGTAGATAGTACATGCTTATATTTCATGGTCCTGTGTTCACACAAATCAAACTGAATTTGAACTGGAGAAAACTCTTGTGCGGGGAGAAAGCTGCATCTAGATTAAGGACTTAACTAGAGCCTGTATCTTGAAACTATGAAAGACAGGACTCTCTTTTTCTCCTGTTTACATCAGTATTAGTAAAAAGTAGTCTCCTTTAAGATTTTTCATTATACGTATGTGGTAGTGAATTGTTATCTGTATATACCCTGCTTAAAATTTGAATCCATAATACTTAAAAAATGCTATTTTGGCCACCAGAGGGCAATGATTTCTTCTGTTCCTCAAAAATAGAAGTAATCAGTTTTGAGTGAGTGTCAGATGTTAATATAACCTCCTGACATTTTTGAGCTTTGCAGTATGGATACTTTCACCTCTAAGTTCAAAACTGGCTGCTGTTTGTAGTGACTCAGATTCTTCACTTTTGATAGTTAATTGGTGTATGTGAAGCGACTGTGACTGGTGTTTCAGTTCATTTTTTTTTTTTAGGTACAGATGTCCACAGCACAGAGTTGATAGTTGGCCCCTGTTCTTGCAGGTCAATTAAGATCAAATGAAAACATTTATGGGTTAAGTAGGCAAAAAATAACATGAAAAAGTATCCTCTCAACACGCAAGCATTAAAAGTGTCTATTCCTTGGGTTTCCTTTATCAGTAGCATTTATATTTATCTATCTGTCTATCAATGTACACACAAACATCTAAGCTCTCTACATTTAGACTGAATAATTTTATTTTTATGAAAGAGCATATGAAAATAATTTTCAAATGTGATACCTGAATGTGAATTAATTTGAATAAGATTTATCCCTATTATATGCTGCCCATTGAGTTATTTTTTTCTAACTAGATTTTGAGTCATTATCATAGCTTTAAATTAAAACTTCAGTAGAAAGAGTTAGGACCTATTCAGGGAAAAACTATCGAAGGGTATTATCTCTGTCTTGTAAACAAATTTCATGCCAACATGAAAATTTAGCAGACAAGCTGCCAGGAAGCTGCTGGCTTTCTTGCCACAAAGCTCCTAGAGGTATCATTGAATAACTATGGTCAGCAGATTTGCAGTCTTTTCAGATTTTTGAATTATTTGGTGTAAAGGCACTCTTAAACCATGCAGGAGTAATGGATTCATCCTGAACAATGTTTGTTCGTCTTGGTCTGTTTTGCAGAGTTTCTGAGTGGTCAGAGGTTCCATTTTGTTGACCAGGCTCCCAAAAATCAGGCCACTTCTCTGAAGTGGAGTACACATATCGATATCCTTTGAGTGAGAGATTCTTAGTATTTTGGTGTAATTATGAACTTGAGCTATGTGGAACAGATATAAATAGGACTATGAAGGTTTCTCCAGTATGCCCCTGCTGTTTCTATTTGTACCATCTACTAGGACCTCTATAGAAGGAAGGGAAGGAGTGGATCTGCAAGAGAAAGAAGCTTTAGCATCTGCTTTGGAGCAGATGCTCAACATCATGTGCTACCCAAATTAGCCGGCCAACAGCCTCAACCTTGCTGGAGTCAGCTCCTGTCCTAATATTTGGAAGAACAATCCTTTGCAGCAGGAACTCTTGCTGAGTGACCTGTGGATTTATTAATTACAAATCAAGCTGAGCTGTCACATAAGCCTTCTGTTCCCATGTTCAGAGCCATAAAAGTTTTCACTTAGGAAGTACTAATTGCAGCTAACATACTTCATGAGATCCTTCATAGATATTATTCCTAAAACACATCAGTGATACTGAGGGAAGTTTGGAAAAGTATTTGTTGCAGATAAGCTTAATGGATTGCTAGAAAAAAAGAAGAGAGTAAGCATTTAGACTATTAGTGATTTTCAGACTTAACAAACAGAGTAGTTTGTAGTTGACATGTCAGTTTTGCAATCTTTATCCTTCTTTGTTACCTGAGACCCAAGTCCATATAAGACTGATTGGGTCATCCCCAGCCAGACTGTGTGCTCAGCCGCAGCGTGCACAGATTTAGTTCTATGTAATGTGATTCATAAATTTCTCACAACTGGGGCAGCAGAAAGCTAATGGACTAATGAACACTGTTTGCAAGTATTCTGAAGGGGAATCCCCAAATGCTGGGAAGTCTCTTCCAGGAATGTAGCTGTTTTCCTGCTTTCATGTTCATCCGTAGTGCAGTGAGCCAGGAAAGGCAGGAGCACTAAGTACCGGTGCCCTGGTAAGAGCCTGCTGTGAAGGAGGCAGGTGGAGAACAGGGAGGACTCTAAGTGGCTGCTTGATTTAATTCTCCATGTAACCTGCAGAGGTTACAACAAATCAATTTGTGAAATATGCCAGTTTGTTTCACTCCACTGAAAAACTAGTTGAACCTGGATGAATCAGCTTAGTTGTGTATAAATTATCAGTATTGACAATATTGAATGGGAAGATTGGAAAGTTCAATTGATCTATCACTCAATCAGAATTGATTCTTGTTCCCTCTGTCACAAAGAACCAGGTAACGAGATGCTTAGTTTAAGTGGGTCCACAAAATGCCATTACAGACTAAGGCCATTGCAACACTCCATCACAATCTACAACCTTCATTAAAAGTGACCCAAAACTACAGAAAATTACAGTAAGTGAGTAGGAAATCTCAGCCTCTGAGACCATCACAAAGTAGGAGAAGCTCAAAAGTTTTCTTTAATTTGTGAAGCATTTGTCTTCGAACAAAAATACCGACTCAAATGCTTTAAAATCTGGTTTGCAGTCTGTGTGGCAACTTAAAGATCAATTTATTTCAAAAATAAAACTAAAACAGGATTTGTAGGCAGTGGAATAACATTTTCTGAAATTCTGAGAACTGAGACTGTTGGAGGGATTAGGATTATTTTATTCACAGTAGCTTTGGGTATAGGATGTCTGTGATCAGCAGGCTGTTGTTAGTTGCTAAAAAGAATATATTTGATACATGTAATTTTCTGCATGTAAGTTGAAAATGTTGATACAGGCTGGTAGCCTGGAATATCTTATCACATCACATCACAGTTTAGACTGTAGGCCAGATCTTAGTCTCGTAAATCTTGTCTGAGCCAGAATGCAAGCGAATTAATTCCCCTTATACCTCCAACAGCAACTCAGCCCTCTGACCCATGTGCATAATCATTTAAATACATCCCTGCTTGTCTAAAAGTTCCCAATGACATCCGAAATATGTCATAGAATCATAGAATCCTTTAGGTTGGAAAAGACCCTTAAGATCATTGAGTACAACCATTAACCTAACACTATTGAGTATACCACTAAGCCACGTCCCTAAGCGCCACGTCTACACATGCTTCTGAGTGCTTATGTCTCCCATAAGGACTCAGAAACGTTATTTTGTAGAGAGACAGGTTTCTAAGCTTAATGGCTGTTCAGGCTTAGGCTGTTTTGTGACCCAGAAAAGCTGCCAAAATCAGTAATGTGTGAAGCTACAACTGACTTTATGGTGGCATACTCTAAATAACAGCAAGGTGAAAAAAACCTCTTTCCTGAGGATGGGACCTGGTGGGATTGCAAAAAAGAGAAAAGGGACACTGAGTCTTCCTTAGCCTGGCCAGGACCTGTAGCAGGGGGATCAAAGAGCAAACTCCGATAGGTGAAGAAGAATCACTGTATTGCTCTTTTACAACTACTTTTATAGTCTTTTACTACTGTGAATACGTCATCTACAAAACTTTTTATTGGCTATTAACTAAAAACAACAAACTATTTTCCCTTGTTTATATCTGGATCTTTCCATTGTTTACATTCCCATCAGTTCTCCTGGCTGTGTCAGGTCCTCCATCACCTCCTCTTCTATTTCTCTTAAGGGCAAAGCCTTCTTCTTCCGGCCTCTTAAGGGAAAAGCTTCACGTCCCAGAAATCAAATCCTAATTCAGCATCTTCTCGTTCCCCTACAAGGACCTGTCCACCCATTTCCTCCATCTTAGGGGGTGGCCTATGACCCTGGCATAGTCAAAGCTGTTACAATACATCAAGCTGTGGTCCTTTGCCTGTGCGATGAGAAGTACCAGTTTCACCGGGCGAAAGGAGCCACGGCAAAGGCAGCCTGATTGTAGCTGAGATGAGTTAGATGACAATGCTCTTGCTTTTATGTATTTTTTTCCCCAGCAGTAATGTCATACAAAGTGAATATAAGTTTCCAGGAGCAAGAGCTACCTTCCTGGGCTGCACCTCCTAGAAAGGCAGGGAATGTGACACCGCCACTCCTCTCTGCCAGTGCCCCGCTGCTGGATGCTGAGGGCACTCACTGGAATGTATGAGATGTGTTTAAACCTAGTCACATTGATTACGCTAAAGTTCAGCATGCACCAGAAATATATATACACCAGTGGCTAAATTAGTCACTCTGGGGGTGGGCTTACATTCTCTAACAAAAAAAGAGCAGACTAAAAAAATCAGTGTGAAGAAGTAGATTCAGAATATTAACTATGCATTAACATTTTGGATACTTAATTTTAAAAGATTAAAGCTTTTCTCTAAAAAGCAAAACAACACAGAAACCCTCAGGCAATCCTGACAGTTTTTAATTATAAGAATAATGAATTAAAATCTGTTTGCAGTACCCGGTGATGTCAATAAACCAATGCATGGTGATATTGTCCTCACTATTTTTTGGTATACAGGCATGCTAATTGCAACTATTCCAGCCCTGTCTTGTGAGAAAGAGCTTTGCTGCATTTTCAGGTTAGCCTTTGTCATGACTACAACTACAATTTTTATTTCTTTTACATGTAATGAGTGAATGATTCTGTAAGTGATTTTTGGAATGTTTTTCTGGTATTAGATAAGAACACACAATTTCCTAATAGGATATTATGCAATAAGTTTTTACAATACACATGGAATACACCCTTTTAATAGTTTGCTTTTGACCTTGTGATTACTATAGCCTAATGTTCAGAGTGTGAAAATGGTTTCTCAAGCAAGTTAATCCCTATTCCAAAAAGGAAGAATCAGAAGGGGAGATCTCATTAGTTTATGAGTCATAACATTGACTATGTGTAATTAGATAGCTGGTTTGAGTGAGCACCATAGACTGAAATTGACTGTAATTTTATTTTGATTGACAAACGATTCACTTGCTACAGAATAATAATAAAAAATCCTCATAAAAATAAAATGAGTACTATATCAACATTTGGACACCAGCAACTACAGCTTGTCTGGAATTTTGTGATGAACACTGGCTTTTTTTGTTTGAAAATTATGACTTATTGAATCAAACTTTTTAATGGCAGTGTATAGTTTTACTAAAACTCTGATCAAGGAAAGTTTTCCAGATCCACTAAGGAGTTTCTGTGCTTGTCAACTCATATAGCTTCCAGATAGGCCTCAGTCCCACCTGAAATATTAGTGTATCACTTTTCAGTTGCTAGTTTTTTTTTTTTTTTGTTGAAGAGTCATAGAATCATAGAATGGTTTGGGTTGGAAAGGATCTTAAAGATCATCGAGTTCCAATGCCCCTGCCATGGGCAGGGACACCCTCCACTAGACCAGGTTGCTCAAGTTGAGCAGGTCTTGTTTCCACCCTCACACTGAACAGAAAATATTTTGAAATCTTGAAATTATTGTTGGGATAGAAAAACCTTTCCCCACCCAGCTCTGACAGCACACAATTGTAAACAACTTGAATAAGCATGTGTCTGAAAATGTTGTATTAATTGTCTTCAGTACTGCAAAGAGCTTTTCTTAGGCCTTTTGTAATTATCTTAAAGTGTCATCAATGGTATTTCTATTTGCAAAAATTTTTGTGCTTATAATTTCCTCCTTGCATGCATGCGCTGACAAAAGGAAAGAAGAGCACAATACATACAGAAAAGGAAATAAGAAATGGGAGTTGATTCTCTAATCCAAATGACTCATGTAAGAACAACATACCATACTTTGTAGTTATACTAGGAAATATAGCTGTTGTAAATTCTGATGATACAAATCAAAGTTCCTTGCATTATGAGAATAAATGGAGTTTTCCCAAAGTCGTTAGGAATACTGACAAGCATTACATCATAGGTACGTTCTTATGGGAGTCATACTTCAGACATCAGAGGAACTTCTAGGCCAAGTAGAAATGTATTTAAAGGATTATTTTGTTGGTTTTGGCTGAGGTAGAGATAATTTTCTGACCGCAACTGACCGAAGGGATATTCCATACCATATGACATCATGCTCAGCATATAAAGCTGAGGAAGAAGAAGGAAGGGGGGGACGTTCAGAGTGATGGCCTTTGTCTTTCCAAGTAACCGATAGGCGTCATGTTGTCCAGCTTTCCTTCAGATGGCTGAACACCTGCCCATGAGAAGTAGTGAATTAATTCTTTGTTTTGCTTTGCTTATGTACGCGGCTTTTGATTTGCCTGTTAAATTGTCTTTATCTCAATCCACGAGTTTGCTCAGTTTCACCCTTCTGATTCTCTCCTCCATCCTGCCGGGGGAGCGAGAGTGGCTGCGGGGGCCTTATTGCTGGCTGGGGTTAAACCATGACAATTATGCACACGGGTTGGCAGGCTGGATTGCTGTTGGAGGTGTAAGGAGAACTTATACACTTGCATTCTGGCTCAGGTAGGATTTAGGAGAACAGGATCTGGCCTACAGTCTAAACTGTGACGTGATAAGATATTCCAGGCTATCAGCCTGTATCAACATTTTCAAATTTACATCCAGAAAACTAGGTGTATCAAATATACTCAGGTTGAGCAGTAAGCTGAAATAGAATCTCTTTAGGCAGAAAAGTCTTGAAAATGCTTAATCTCTTGTAAATTTACACTCCTTCCCCTACCCCCCTTTTTCTGCAGTACCAAAAAGGTAGTGTTAATGTTGTTGTCGTGCTCTGTACACCATAGTGACCTGAAGAGGTAAGCAATCCAAAATAGAGGAAAATGATACGATAGCTTGAAGATTGCTGTTTGTTTTCTAGCCCTGAAGGGTTTTATGCAAAAAGCATTTGCTACCTACTTTAGCTATAGCAATATGCCTGAAACATGATTGATCTACTTGAACTGTGATGTTTTCTGAATATCCGTACAGCACATGCTGTATCTGTGTGCTCCGATCTCCTTATTCTGTGTTATAGTAAATATGGTGACTTCCTACTTCTTGCTTTTTCATTCTTACGTAGTATCTATAGGGACTGAAAAAACTTCCCTCAAAGGATGTAGTTGCAGCAAGAAGACAGTGAGAAAATGAATACATTAGTGAGGAAGAGGGAAAATACAGTAATATTGTTTGTTGTGAGTATATAATTTAAGATTTCTTTGGCACTAGAATATCTTAACAGATATACTTGATAATGCAAGGAATGTGAAAAACAAGACAAAACTTCATTACCAGTGCAATTTCAGGATTTTTCAGATAACTAAGTACTCCACAGGAGAAGCAGTGTCTCATGCAGGCATAGCCCAAAGTTACATATGTATTGTTGCACATTTGTGATCACATATGTAAATCCTTGCAGTCAGATTGGCTGATGAGAACTGATATGCATCACCACAGTATGATTATTTCTCAGTAACTCTACCATACACAAATCCCTGACTTCTGACAGTTGTCATTATTACTGAATCAAAGAACAACTACTAGAAATAACTGTGATTATGGAAATCTCTGGCTTTATAATCATTGGGATACAGTCAGCAATTTGTTCCCATTTTTATTTTTATTGGTTAGAAACAGTGAGGAGCAGGGCTCATCCCACTGACAGGCTGGTCCTTGCAGCGATAAAAGCCTGGCTTTGGGCACTCTAGAGAGAGATAGCACGGGTTTTGTCAAGACAGTCGTCATTTTTCAGAAGCATTTTACCAAAAGCGTTTTGCCAGAGGCATTCTGCTTAGCAGGAGATTTGTCTAGGGAGGCATTCCCTGGAAGCATTTTCCTTGCAGGGGCTTGTCTGTAGAACTGTTCCCCTGAGGCTTTTCCCCAAGCACAAAGACTTATTGATGTCACAATTCTAATGTTTTAAAAACTTACTCTTTTTTTGTATGATTTTTTTTGATATTTATATTTATATACATGTCTATATATAAAACAGACTAGCTATAGTCTTAAACTGACTGACGTAACATATGTCACAAATAGGTTTCTCCAACTACCTTTTCAATTTAAGATCTCTAGCGATGTGTTAGTTACAAAAATGGCCACTTCAGCTTCCCACTTCTTTCATTTAGGGCAAATCCGCTTCCACCTTCTCACACTCCAGATTGCATATACAGACCCAGAATTGTTCTACCCTCAATGCATATACATAGCACTCATTTCTGCTGACAGGAATCACACATCCAGTCCAAGCAGGAAGATACCATTCTACCTTTAGTTCTCTCAGGCAGCAGAACAAAAAGTAAATTCATGTTCTTATTTTGAGCTTCTTATTTTTCTTCATCTTTTGCGTGAAATGTTGTATTGTATTTTACAGTCTCTAAAAACTCGTCTGTCACCATTCAATGAATATGAAACTACTTTGCTTTGTTTTTAGCATTCGAGGTTTTGCGGAAAATGTGTACGCATGTGATGACAATTACTAAGTAAAGCTTGAAAGTGAAATGCGCCCCTGCTAAATTTCCTTTCTGGCTGGATATACAGTGCCCTACTCCACTGATTTAAAAAGACTCACTCTTTGCTTAGACCATTACAAATTAAGCATTAAAGAAAAGCCTTCAGAGTAGGATATAGATCATGTCCCTTGTGGCTTCTGGATTGTCTGAAATGTCTCATGTCTCACAGGGACAAATTTTTGAGGTATTTAAATATGTAAAGTCAGGGAGACAACCCATGTGGTCAGAATTGGGTACCTCCTAAAGGTACCTACTCTTTGCTGAACTGGACTCCTAAGAGTTTTCACTGTCCCTGAAGCAGTTAGCTGTAGATAAAGCTTTAATCTGGGAGACAAAGTACAGTCAAAAGTAAGGTAATTCTCTTTTCAGTGTGCTGTACGGGAGTTATGTTTTAGACAGCTGCATCTTTTCATTGCTGCGCAGTATTTACCATCATCTTTCCCAGGATGCTCTTGCCCTATATTCAGAAGTTTGCCTTGAAGAACTACTGATTTTCTTTGGCCTTGAATATTATGCATTATAAATATGATTCGCTTAGAAGTTTGTAATGCCTTTTTATCAGTGATTCGTGTAACTGTGCAGCTGTTCAGCAATTACATACTATGGAGCTAAGCAGAAACTTTAAGACATGAAGCATTTCTAGGGAAGTTTGATAATTGAAAAAAAACTGGCTTAAAAGTGAAACCTCAAATACTGAAAAAAGGAAGTAGACTGAAAATGTTATGATGGTTTTGAATGTCACTGCATTTGAAGGAATATCCACAAGGAGACTGCTGGGCTCAGCACCGATTTAAATCATGTTCCTCCAGTAGAGGAAATTAATTTTAAATGCCATCTGTTTAATTGTTTGTTATGCCTAATTAAAAATGGTAATTTATTTTATTTATTTGTAGCATACTTAATATGTTGCTTTATTAAAAAATTACAGAAATTTGATTTCTAATTACAAAGACAGAGGATTTCTTAAAGTATTTATTTAAAATGGTTTTAGCTTGGACAAAATTAAGACCATTTTGGTAATGTAGTGTTCTATCGTTCTTGAAAGATGGATAGTGGGCAAAGGGAGCATAACAGCTTAATGACAAATTCTTGTTTTATAAATGGTAAGCATGATAACAAGTAAATGTTCTTTCTTACCTTCAGAAAGATTTAGCAACCAGTCCCCTTATATAATTTCACAATGACTTAACCACAGAGCTTTTACTGTAGTTTGGGACACACAGGACAAGCTAAGGCTCATTGTGTTGGGCAGGCTAGAAATGAAGTGGTAGTTGTGGTGGAATATTAGCCGTAAAGGCTGAAGTTGGAAAGCAAAATAAATCTGCAACTATGTATTCTAGAAGAAGAGGTAAATGCTCATAAAAATTAATAAAATGTTCCAAGAGCTGTTTAATGGCATTTAATAAAAAGAAAGTGATTAGATGAGATAGAAATTTTTCACAAAGAACATCTTCAAAATGATGTGGAAAGGGCAGAAATACAAATAAAGTTTTTAATCTCTTTGCTGATGTGAAATTGACCTTTTTAGCTTGTTGATGGAACTGACGTGTGCTTCAAATATTTTTTTTTTTTAACAAATATGTAAACAGTATGTTTCTGATATATCTTGAGTTTTCTAGATGGTGAAGACTGTCATTCTTAGTAAGGCTCTGCTTCTGTATATGAAAAAGTGAAGGAAGACTTGGAAGACATCTGCCACTTTCCTAGTGGTCTTTAGGGCCAGGGGTGCTCCTAATGTGAGAATGCCATGTACCTCTGGAAACTGGACCTTTAGCAGAGAGACATGCACGTGTGCCTTACCGTATTTACCGCCCGTCTTATGGGACCAAAATCAGGATGCATGAGGAGCCAAGAAATTCCTTAGCATTTTGTTAGTGAGAGGTGCCACTGGGACTGCTGCAGAGTGGAACAGATTGCCTTGCAACAGGAACTGGGCCTCAGTTCTTACTGTGGTCTATTCCTACTCTGTGCATGTGCATCTATGCATGTTTTAAGAAATTGTGGAAACTTATTTCTTGGTTCAATGCAAATTCCCTTTTTTTTGGTGCTGTTGTAGCATGCTATGCTTGCCCGTACAGTTGGAAGTCTATTTGCTATGAAATCTTTCATTTCTGTTTTCTTTTCATGGTTCAGCAATATTTTGTAAATCTCCTTTACCATTTTCATGATTTACTGAATGAAATTTAATATGCCTTCTTTTCCCCACAGGAAGTCTTAGAGAAAGTAACCCAAACACTTGGCTGTGCAGGTGCAATTCCTAAGGTAGCAACAAAATCTGTACAGGTTTAGTATCTTGCATGTTTGCAATGACTGTGTTATATTTACTTTCCTCTGTCAGGACATAGAAAAGGACTAAAATTAGGTTAGATAATGCCTACTTCCATTTAAATTCTAAATTTAAACAAGAGTTGAGACAAAATGTTTGCTGTTCTTTGGTACACAGAAACATATCTGAGTATTACTGAGTCTGTGACTTAAATCTAAGATTTCTCTGAAGTCACTGGAGACAAATAGGCCTACAGCAGAGGTTTATCAGTCCATTTAGATGTGAATTACCCAGTGGAGGTTTCTGTCTCTCTTCATGGACTACAGAGAGCACTGAGTACAACTGAACTCCATGATCCGTCCTGTCACCAGTAAGCTGGGACAAACCAGCTTCCTCCTAACAGAAGGGTCAGCTATGAGATCAGGCCAGTTGCTCAGGTCTTTACCCAGCTGGGTCTTGAAAACCTCCAAGGATGGAGAGAGGCTCTCTGGGCAGCCTGTTACACTGCCTGACTGTCCTTACGGTGAAAAAATTTCTCCTCATATCAGCCTGAACTTTTATTGTTTCAACTTTTGCCTGTTGTCTTTCCCACTGCCACCATGCACAGCTGTGGCATCTGTCCTCATCTTCTGATGCTGGAGGGCTTTGTTCAGTTCCCTCAAGACAACTTTGCTTAAAGCTGAACAATCCCAGATCCCTCAGACTCTCCTCAGAGGGCAAAAGCTTCAGCTCCCAATCATCACAGTGGCCCTTTGCTGAACTTGTTCTGGTTTATCTGTATCTGTCTTGTACTGGGGGACCCAAAACTTCACACAGTATTCCAAATGCGATCTATCAACTGATGAGGGGAGGGTGATAATCCCTTCCTTGATGTACTGCTGCTGTCACTACAGCCTAGGATGCTGATGGACTTCTTTGCTGTCAGGGTACTGCTGGCTCATGCTGCTGTCTTCCAGAGCCCCAGGGCCCTTTCTGCAGAGCTGCTCCTCTTTCATCAGCCCCCAGCCTGTATTGTTGCAAGGAGCTCTTTCTTCCTAGGTGCAGGGATTTGTGTTTGTCCTTGTTGAATTTCATGAGGATCCTGTTGTCCTGTTCCACAAGTGTGTCTAGGCTCCTTTATATGACAGCCCTGCCCTGCAGCATATCCACTGTTTCCCCCAGTTCGGTGCAATCTGCAAACTTGATAAAAGTGCACTCCATTGTCTCAATGATCTGCAGGTCACTGGTAAAAATACTAAATGGGTCCCAGCATAGACCCCTGTGGCAGCCAACTTGTTAGTATCCTCCAGATGGGGTATGGCCCGTTAATCATGACCCTCTCCTGACAGCCCAACTGTATTTTTACTTGTCCAGTTTTTTACCACCAGATTGTGAAGTTGTAACTTGGATACAAGAATACTGTGGGAGACAGTGTTGAAAGCTAAAGTCAAGGCAAATGACATCTCCTGCTCTCTCCTTGACCACAGACCCAGCCACTATACTGTAGGGACCAATCAAGGTGGTCAGCCATGATTTGCCCTTGGTAAATCCATGCTGACTGCTTCCAGTCATATTCTTCTTGTGTACGCCAAGAAGACTCACTCCATGACTTTTCCAGGGACTGAGGTGAGGCTGATCTGGATCAAGTTCCCATTTTCACCTTCTTTGAAGCTGGGGTGCAATGTGTGCTTTCTTCCTGTCATGAGGCACCTCTCCCAGTCTCTACGACCTTTCAAAAGTGATAGAGAGTGATCTTGCAAGGATATTGGATAGTTCTCTCAGAATCTCTGGCTGCAGCCTTACAGGGTCTGCAGGTGTGCACAGGATGATTTATCTCAAATAATCCCTGACTTGATTCTCATCCACTGCAAGTTGTTTTCCTTTGTGAACCCTTTCACTAAACAGAGAGGCCTGAGAAACCTTGTTGGTGAAGACTGGAGAAAAGAAGGCTGTTACAGTGTCTGCTGTTACTAAATCACTCACCTCACTCCCACATTGTCCTTGTTCCAGCATTTTGGTACGAATGTATTGGTAGAAGCTCTTTTTGCTCCTTTGATGTCCCTTCTACTCAAGGTGAGCTTTGGCTTTTCTGAAACCATTCCTGCCTTCCCAAGCAATGTTTTTAAATTCCAGGCACCTGGTCCCTGCACCTTCCTACTCTATATTGCCTTTTAGTGTCTCTACACCATAAGTTCCCTGCTCAGTCATGTTTGCTGGTCTTTCTGAATATTGGGAAGGACTGTTCTTGCACTTGTAGGATGTTGTGTGAAAGACCCGCCAGCTTCCCTGAATTCCTTTACTTTTCAGAGCTGCCACACAGCATTTTCCTGAATAAGTTGAAGACTGTTGATCTGAAGTCTGGGCTTTGTTCTCTGTTATCTTATACTAGATATCAAGAAGTAGAGTCCAGCACAGTTTTCCAGTTATTTGTTACTTTCAGCATTAAACATCTTTATTTTAGTTCTAGTCCTAATATTTATTTTCCTTGTTTTAGCTAGGAATCACGTCATGATTTTATTTATATAAGGAAATAAGTTTTCTGTCAGTGGAGGAACCTAATGTATTAGAATAACAAATTACCTCTTGATCTTGAGTTGTTGAATTCACTCTTATTTCAGCTGCAAGGCACTACAGTTAAGCAGCAGCTGTAACAACAGGTGACTCAACAAGCAGGTGGAAATTATCTGAGATATGGGAAACTTTTCCTGAAGCAGATATAATCAAGTAATAGAGCAGAGGTAGCTTTTAGAGAACTGCTGCTGATGTAGTCAGTTAGGGAAAAAAAAGCTTAGGTTTCTGTTTTGTTATTGTTTGAGTTAACAATAAATGCCAAAATTCAGGGAGTAAGTTTTGACTCTGTAGAGCATCTGTTGACTAATCAAAGCAGGTATTCCAGACTCTACCTTCCAACTGTTCTTTAGATTGAATGTTTACAGTCAATAAAAAGTATAATATATTTTTCACATTCTGAGAGAGAGTTCAGTATTTAACTTGCTGCTTTTTGCATTCAAAACATATAAAACAAATTAACACATTCTGACTATACATCAGGAATTTATTATTAGCTGGTAGGTTTGAGCACATTAATTTTTTTTCTTAGATTTCATTTCTGCAGCAGGTATGAGCTGAAGTGAGGTAAGATGTGGAAACTGATGCAGTGTGAAATGAATCTCAAATGCTTCTTATTTCTTGAGAATATGTAGGTGTGTACGTAGAAGCTTTAAAAAAGATGTCTGTGAGAAGATCACATTTCTGATAATCTGTTTGATTCTGATTCTTCAACTGCTGCTTTCAGGTAAAATTCCTTGTCTATCAAATGCTTAATTGACCTTAATAAACACTTGTATAGTAAACTTACAGAGCCTTAGACTTGAGCCTCTTATTTTCTGATTAGTCAATTCAGGAACAAAGGAAATATGCATGAGTTTTTTTTTATAGCTTCAAAAATTATGGTAAGGAGAGGCTGGAGCTCACATCACAAGAAAGCTTGATTGTTAGTGGTCTTTCTTAGAGGGAAGTTACCTTAGTAGAGCTGAGATTTCCAAAGTCTATGGTGAAATGGTAGCATGGAGACAGCCCAGTGATTTCTATGCAGAAAGGTTTCTTGGTAGCACTTTCTGTACTGTGTGACATATATTCATCCAAACTCTGAAAGAGAGGTTTGAAGAGGGTTTTTCTGTTTGTTTCTTTGCTTTTAGGAAAAAAATGAGAAAATACCACAAATAATATCAGTTGTTTAGGGTTGAAATGAGCCGTCCTGGTGTGGGAAAGGGAAAATAAAAATCGCTGTGTGGAACAAGTGATGGTGTAATGTGGCTGCCCTAGCTGTTGTGCAAAGATTTAAATGATATCCTGTCTAGTCAGCTACCAGCATTTTCAGAGCCTTTTTGTGCACCTATAACTTAATCTATAGGCCTTAAAGTGATGGTACTACCTGTGTCTACTACTACCTTAGGTCTCTTTCACACTGATGCATCCCTGACTAGAAGGCTGACTAGAAGGAAAGTAAATGAAGTGTCCCAGAAATTTTGGCTACTTTCTGCTGGTGCAGTTGGGAGGTGCTCTGTGTGCTCTGCCACAGCATAGCGCAGTGCCGTGGTTCGCTCTCTCTGTGTGCAGCCCCTGGCTGTGATCCCGCAGGGCTGAACGGAAGGGCAGCAGTGGTGGCACCTCGCGTGAGTTGTAGAAGCACAGACAGGGGTTTCATTCTTCAGGTACTAAGGAAAATGCAAAGTCTTTGCCTCCGCTATAGCAGGATGAGCCGTTCTTCCCCTCCTGGCCTGGCACTACAGCCATGCTCTGCCTCCTGCAAGGCTGCGCTGGGGTGAGGAACCGTGCTCTGTTCTCACCTGCGGTTCTCAACCTGTTGGTTAGTGAGGCAAAGCACCCAGCATGACAGCCTGGGTTTCTGCAGCCAACTGGACATGTGCAAAACAGGTTTTGCTCTGCAGTCAACTGCAGCCCTGAGGCCTGTGTCCATCAGGCAGGGCGAAGAGTGAGCTGGCCTCTGAAGGTGCCCTTCGCTGTGAAACCCTGGGTGGTAGAAGGACTCTGGGGCTATTGCCCTCCAGCAAAAGCATTGATGGTAGCTCTGTTTATATTCCCACATATTCTGCACAAAACTCTCCTTTGTACGTGGAGAGGTGTATTTGAAACCATTCAGTCTCTTTGTTAGTGTCTGACTGTACACACCTGTGTGTACAAAGCCAAAATCTTTCCTCTGAGTAAAATATTGTTAATTGCTGGCTCAACCAAATCAAGTGAGTGGAAAGGATATAGATTATAAAGTGTGCAGGGAAGAATGCTCAGAAATAATAGATAAGACTGATTTATGTACAAACATAGAAAATAACTTTTTTCAATTGTATGGGGAATTCTGTCAGGCAGAAATCTCTTATCCTGATAGGGAGTGAAGTTGCAATTCTTTAGAAAACTTACATGGAAGATTTGCAGATTTGTTTGGAAACTGGACCTCTTAATTGTTTTCATAAATCTGAAGAGTTATACTTGGACCACCTAGCCCGGATAAAATGAGACCTCACATAACCCTCTTATGTGCCTAAAGTGGCACTCAGATATCTCGGTCTGTGATCTGTAAAAATGTTCTTGGATCTGTGAAACTTCTGGTGTCTAATTTTGGCCGTAAAGTTCTTTTAGCATTACGGTTCTGTGGCTTCACTTCCCCACAAGGGCTGCCACTTTGGCAGTTAGCTTGTTGCCTACATTTTTGGCAAACGATATTTTATTCATTGTCAAAGGTACCTCAAGAAGTCAAGACCGGATCCTGGGACCTGCCCCAGCTCAGATATATTGTAGAGCTGTGAAATTATGTCTGTAGCACTTGATTGTTCTCCAACTTTATACAACTCATCCACGCAGGGTCCTGCTGCCGCAGGAGGGTCAGGGTCCTCCCCATCTCATTCTGGCCACTGTTAAAGCAGTCCCTTAGGAGATCTGGTTCAGGCTGCATGCATGCTGAAGGTGACATAAAAGCCACGTTTCACACTTTGTCTTTTGCTAATACCCTTTCTGCACTGGTTTCTAACCTAGAAGAAAAGGACTTGAAGGAGGTCATCAGCCCTACACAAAAGAAAGGCTCCCGGCTAAGAGTGAAGATGCAAGTGGACAGATGTGGGCTCTGTGGCAACTAGCTTTTCTTTAAAAAATAGAAATGACAACATTGTCCTCATCTCCAGACATGTTTATAGAACTGTTGTGAACCGGTCTTATATGTGGAAGATGGCTTTGGGCTATTAACTGCAGTCTTGGTTCCACCTACACTGAAGAAATGTGATTTTGGACACATCTCTTGCTTGGTATTTCCTACTGGATAGCTCAAGAAGCGTTATGTGAATCCCATTCCAAGGTGCTTAACTTCACCATAAGTTATATAGGCAGCCCACGTGCCAGACGGAGCCTGCAAATCGTGTTCCAATAAACCTCGGTGCTTTGTTGCTTTTATGACTAAAAAGTAAGATCTATAAACTGTGAAAGAGAAGACAGACTAAAGACATCAAAAACAAATGCTTCAAAGTTGTGTGGGTTGGGTTTGTTTTTTTTTTTTTTTTTTGAAAGAGATGTAGCTGACATCGATATTCCATGGAAAAGTATGTTGATTCCTTTCAGTTGTAAATTGTAAACCAACTTTTTTCAGTGCCTGGAAGTGAATAGGTGACACTGATATGCAGAAATATATTTGTGAAGCAATTTCAGTAAGTAGATAGAAATCGAATTCTATCAGACTCATCACAGGCTGGCATTCCCACACCACTTGTCATCAGGAGCATCAACTCAGGCTTTTGATGTCTCCAATGTTTATTCAATGCACTTGACACTTTTAAATCTAGTTTAGTGTAATTTTGCTTTTGATGAGGTCCTTTAACATATGCAGCAACAGACTGAGGGAGGACAGTTTCAAAATAAAAGATGTTCACTCATCAAAAGCTGCTTTAGTATTCAGAAGTGGTACAGTGGTACTCTAGTTCCTAATACAAATCATTTGTGCACCGTATACAAAAGGAGATTTCCAAAGACTACTGATCAGTACACCAACGTGCTGCATACGGTAGCTGCAGACTGAAACACTGTCTGATAAGTGTGTGGTTGTCTTAAAAAGATCTGTATTCAAGCTGAAAAACAGGTGTTTTGCATCAGTCAAAGGAAACATTTTCAACAGTTTAAGCATATAAAGGTCCCCAGGGTTTGGTCAGAATAGAACCAATCGGTTTCTCATTCTACCCAAATACAGACAGTGAAATCTGTGAAATATGTAATGAGTTGACATGAGCATTTACACCCCCTTTTAGGTGAAAACAAAGGTTTGTATGGAGCCTGTCATGTTAAGAAGGGGGGTTTCCTCGAACCCTTTATATTTGATCAGCCTGTTAGTTTCCCAAGAAAGCCAAGGCTCGTGCGCCCATACAGGCTGCTGTTGTCCTGTATGGGGTCCCTGCCAAGCAGCCCACTGTATCAGAAGGTGATTTGACTAACCTATTCAGGGACCCATACTGACAGTGACACTGAGTCAAATCCCTTATTACAGTTATTCAAGTTTATGGAAACTTATGCAAAGAAAATTTTATTGTATAAAATACAGATTGTGACAGTTAAGGTTCAGATTGCCGTAGATAGTAGACTGGCTGCAAGAACAATATATAATCAGTCTTTAGTTGTTAGTAACTGCTAGTGTACATTGATTATTTAATGTGCATAAAAGAGGTTCTTACCCAATAGGCGTCCCTATAGGGGAGAAGACAGGCTCAACCTGTTGGCTGATCCCAGAAGTTATGACGGAGTCTTCCCTAACTTTCTCCCCTCATTGTTCTATTTTTATACTATTTCTTTGTATTTAGGTGGAGCTTGAGTGACTTTAGTTATAATATTATAACTTCTGTTAGGATGTAAAATTTCAAGAAACTAATTTCCCCCCCCAGTCATTTTCCCACAGAGCCCCAAGGCCAAGGTTCCTTTGGCTGCCTGCTGAAGCACTGCGTGGCAAAGGTGTGCTGATAACTGCGGGCAGGGAGGCAGGCAGAGGAGCCCTTCTCAGGGCAAAAGTCGTTGTCAGGCAGCTCTGCCTCTGACTATTATTTCCTGTCAGAAATATGGGGTGTGACTGGGATTGCTGAAATTGGGGAAAAATGAGTGGTGGAGCTTTTTGAGCTTGTTGAAAGCTCCTCACACCCTCTTCTTTCATCATCCTGCTGAGCTGCTGAAGTAGAGTGTTCATGGTGGGGCCAGACTTACAGGATCAAGCTAACTGAGGAGGACTTTTAAGAACCTTCAAAATGACTTATGTATCATCTGTATTTGGACTTAGAGATATAGGAGAGTCACAGCTAGGGAGGAAATCTCCATCGCACTAGTCAGAAAGGCTATGGCTAGCACTCAAACAAGGCTGTATGGTGGTGATAACAGTAAACTGATTTATACTTAAATTGCAGTGAATAAAAATAGAATAAAGGAGAATTTGCAGAAATCATGTGAAATGGTCATCCAATATAGGCTTTTTTATTACATTAAATATTGCTTTTGCTGACTTTGTGGATGTGTTCCCAAAGCAGGCAGAGAGCAAAAATGCTTATTTTGGGGAGGAAGCCCTACTCAGTAGATGAGAGTGAGAAGTGACCCCGTCCAGCCTTATTTCACAGAAGTGGAGTTCCCCTTTGCCCTTTCTGCTGGGCCAGGTGGAAACAGAGTACCTCTAAACCATAGGCTGCTGAAGGGGAGAAGCAGAGCTAGAACTGAGAAGCCTAAATCATCTCTTCAGAAACTAATCACTGTCCACTCTTCTTTCTCACTTCAGTCAAGTTGTGGTTGAGAACGGAGTGAGTGAGAAGAGGTAGGGAAACCAGTTGTGAAGGAAAAGGGATATCTGGTGTTATGGTTTTGTGTGTGGGGGGGTTTGTCTGGTAGCAGGGAGGGACGTAATGGCTCCTTAAGCAACTGCTGAGAGTTCCCCTGGCTTCCAGTCTGCTGCTGGCAGCAAGGGAGGGGTTACAGTAGTCGCTCCTTTTTTAAATTACTCTTACCAAGTCACCCCCCTCCCCCCAAGCGTTTGGTTAAGGGGGGGGGAAGTGGGGGAAGGGGCATCACCATCACTTAGTAAAGGTCCCAGCTCAGGCTGTGCGTAGC
>NW_010143932.1:76926-105781 GCF_000699245.1 Pterocles gutturalis | reverse complement strand
CGGGCTGGCCCGGCCGTCCAGCCGCCTGCTTGGCTTCTGCGAACTGACCTGCAGTAGCCCAAGCCTCCGCCATAACTCGCCCGAGAGTCCTTTTTCCCGGGAGCAAATGAAAACCTTTGACGGCGGAGAAGACAAGAGGGATCTGAGGAGATGAAAGAATCACACGACACTCTGGTCAGTGAGAGAGAGAGAGCTTCGCCGTCATTTTCTCTTGCCACGTGGTGAAGAAAGAAGCAGCCGTGGAGGAGCCCACGCTGGAACTAGAAGCCCCACGCTGGAGTCAGGGGAGTCGTCGGGGGACTGTAGCCCTGTTTGGAAAAAGGACTCATGCCGGAGAAGTTCTGGAGAAGGACTCTCAATGTGAGAAGGGACCCCACGAGACTGTGAGGAGGAAGGAGCGGCAGACTGACTGCACCCCCCACTCCCTGCCCCCCTGCATCGCTGGGCGGGGGAGAAGGTACAGAACAAAGCCTTTGGGCTTTGGGAAGAAGGGAGGGGTGGGGGAGAAGTGCCTTTTTGTAAGATGTGGTTTCTCTCTTTCAATATCCTGCTTCTTGTTGTAAATAGTTAATAAATTCAGTTGTTTTCTTGTTCTTCCCAAGTCGTGTGGGTTTCTTGCCCGTGACCCTGAGTGGTGAGTGAAACCCTCCCTGTCCCTGCCTCAGCCCATCAGGTGTTTAGCAAAGAACTGTCCCCGTGGTTTTATAAACCACAACATCTGGGAAGGAGATGATCACATAGATGAAAGAGAGGAAACGTCAAGAGGATAGTAGAGGGGAACTGTAAGTTGTTGAAATGTCTGAGGAAAGAAAGTAAGTATGAGTTAGGAAGAAAGGAGGAAAATATCAGGGAAAAGTGCCTGTCTTTTTATAAAGGAAATAGGGAACAGTTCAGTAAGAAATAGCATTGAACTATTTTTAGAAATCTTTCCCCAATATTCTAATTCTCTATTTTAAATGGAGAAGCTAAGAATATACTGCTGTACAGGTGGGAAACCTCTACAAGAGTTCTTTGTTCCTTCAAGTGATCTTATTCTCTTCAAGTTGTGCTTTTATTAAAGCCCATTTTCCTGTTTAATTTGAGTCAGTAACAATATCAGCTTAGAAACAAAATTTGGTTAGCCTCCCCAATGGGGAATTATAAGCCACTAACCACTCTGTCAGAAAGGAAAGAAAAAGGGACCAACACGTGGAATATGTGTGTACATGAATATACATATATTTTGCATACCTAAAAATATTTTATATAAAATATAATAATTTGTTTTGTAATTCCTGACTTTCAGGACAGTCTTATTCCTTTTTGGAAACTACTCATGGCTTCTGTCAGGATCAAAACAAGTGCTGGATGAGTTTAGACTTCAACGGTATCTCTGATATGCCTGACCACGGGCACAACCTCCTTGTGTTGTGGTCTGTGTGTGCTGTATGATTTGTAATGCTGTACCTATCCTATCTGAATGACATTTATGAATGCAGGTTATTTGTGAAAGCTGATTGTTTTGCTTTCTGTTTGGTATTATTATGAGTATTTTATGGAATCTATTTAAAGTGCTATTTTCCCCGCCCTAAACTCTAATTTTTAGTGTTCTTTGGTCTTGTATCCAGTTAGAAATTAGCACTGTTCATGCTGTTCTGACTTTCTGGCCGTGTAGCAGCCTCCAAAGCACCATGTACTTCATTAAGACCCCAAAGACTGTCTGAAAAATGCTTCGTTGGAAATGGTGGTTGCTAATTTGCTGCACATGCTTCGACATTCAAGTTTCAATACAGTTTTTTTTTTTTTTTTTTTTTTTTTTTTTTTGTGGAGGTAGGAGTCAAGGTGTACTTTTGTACTTTGTTCAATGTACTTTTGATCCCATATTATGAGGTTTCTTTTTTCTAGGCTGACATTATGACAGATCTTGTGAACAATCCGCAAACGCTAGATAGTGCACCTGCCTTGGCTTGTTTATGTTGCAAGGCTGGGTTTTTCAAAAGGCCCAAGTAAGATTAAATCATTGTCTGACAAGTTGTACTTTTGAGGATTCCAGACTGACACTGTTAGACACAAGGAAACAAAACACTAAGTGATTCCTTTTATTTGAAATCACTTTGATGACATAATTAGTTGATGTAATCAGTATTTTTGTTTTGTTTTATCCCTAACCCATCCCACCCTGGTGAATTCTTCATTTCCAGTGCACCTGTCCAGTTCATAGATTTTAAATAATTAGGTTTTCACAACTTTCCAAAATTCTGTAGGAGCTGTTGCAGAGTGTCCTCACACCAGTGGCAACATAGTCCTTTTTTGTATATACACCCTTGTGCTCTCACTTGAGTTGCCAGGATTTTCATGTTTCTGCTTTTGATAAGATAATCCATGGATCAAAGTAGTGATGAACCATAGTGTTTAAGTCAGAAATCAAAATGGAAATCTGATAATGACAGAAAAGAAGAGACATTGCCATATGGTGTTCAGGAACCCTGCAGAGGAAGATGCCTTTTTTCTACAGCCACTCTACTATTTTTAAAATAAAGTACATTTTGAATAAAAAGGAAGGCTTGGATGTCAATCCCATGGGCCTCAGAACTTAATTCATAGATAACTTCCAATCTTTTGACTGGAAATGTTTTGCTTTTTTCTTCAGCTTTTCTACCAGTAGCAACTGGATTTAGCATCTGACCATGGTAATGCAGGAAACACAACTTTTTGGAAATGGCTTGGGGCTGTCTAATGTTTTATTGTAACTTTTAAGGTTGAATACTCAAGGTGAAATTGTTTAATTGCTAAGTCTGATTGTTTTAAGAAATGGAAAAAAATCATCTGAACACAACAAAAAAATTTTTTTCTTCTCCCAAGTCTGTAGTATATGGATTTAAAATGATGATTTATAATCCTATATGAACTGCTTATGCTGCAGAAGGAATCCCTAGCTATGGTGTATCGTACGGATTCCCTTAATGCACTCTGATATGAGGTATCCAAGCCGTTAGCATGGGCCAGACAGATTATGGGAAAGTTGCGCTTTCTGGGGCCATAGCCGAAGTGTAGGCAGCATACCCTAGAACAAATGAGAGCACTCGCTAAAGCACTGGGCATATGTGTCTGGCCAGATGAGCCCTGTCACATATCTTCATGTTGTCCACAACTGTGGAGAGAGCTCTGAACAATACAAAATTTGCTTTCACTCTTTGTGATATTTTTGAGTTATTTGTATCTCGTGATATTAAGCTGACAGCATGGGTAGCAGAAGGATAGTACTACTGCTGAGCAAATGGTGTAAACTGAACTGGCCTTGCAGCATTAAAAAGTGAATGCAAAGATAAGAATTGTTCATTAAGCAGAGCATCCTGCTGAGAGCACCCTCTTCTTCCATAGTGATAGTCTCTGTAATCAGAAGAATTCCTGGGGAAAAATGTATGTCCCCACTGGTGAGTCTCTGAAGTTGCCTGCTGTGCTCTCTATGGTACTAATTAGTAAATGAATGTAAAGGAAACCCAATTTGGACTGAGGATTCCTTTATGAGCCACTAGGTAAATTTATTACTGCTGAATAATAATAAAAAGTCGGCTTTGTTAGTTCAGACCAAAAGTAATACACATCTTTGTATATTTTTCTCAAACTCGTCAAAAGAGGTTACAGTTCCAGACACTGACATGACAAGCTCTAATGAGGAAAGTAGGGCTAAAAAAGCTTTGAAATATCAGAGTTCACACTGTGCTCAGCAGAGATGGACGTAAGTCTAACATACTGATGCACATAATTAAGAGTGGGTTTCCCCAACAAGTAAAAAAGGAATTTTAATAGTTTAAGAAGTCCCTAAAGCTATCTGACCATCCTCATCTTCCTGTTTGATCTCATGACTGGATAGCATAAGAAACTGTAAAGGAAGAGCTAACAGCCATTCTCAAGCTCAAGGCCACCCCACCCTACCTCCTTGTGATTTGATCTTGGTGTGAATATTACTCATTTGATCTGCTGCTTCTTCAGCTTACCATTCAAGGCCTGGACCTCAGCTGGGTTTAAAATATTTAGAAAGAGGCTGCCTACAGATGGTGGATGATTTAATATGCAACTGCTTAACGTAGCTGGTTTTCAGAGAGGCAAATGCCAGGATTTAAAATGATGTGGAAATACCAGAATAGAGCTCCCTTACTGAGAAAATGCCATTGTTAAACATTTATCAATAGACTTGCTTGCACAGAACATTGATGGCAATTCAAGCTGTCCTTAGATGGATTCTCATCCTCCTGGAGTTACACAGCAGTGCACAGTGTGACAAGATGCGCTTCAGATGTAAAAATGTTCATAATGCATAAATATTCTTTTAATATTTTTGCCCTAAAATGCAGAGAGACCCATACTTTCCAGAGTGGTGAATTTGTTTTATAGATGTTGCATCTATTATGGGAACTGAGATCATGATATCGCATTATTATTATTGTTATTATCTATAATATCCCTTGTGTGTAATTAAAAGTAATGACTTCAAATGAGTCCCTGACCTACTTCAACGTGTTGGAAGGAAACTCCTTCTCAAATTTAAACACTTCATATTATAGACATTCCTCCTTTGTCACATCCTGTTCTACAAGGACAGCACAGCAGGTCACAAACTGAAATACAGTTGCTGTAGCACGTCTGGTTAGACTTTATGAAAGACGTTTTATGGCTGGTGAGGATAGAATGCAATGCAATGGAGCTGTAATATTTTTTCAGCCCATAATCTGATACTATACAATTATGTGTATTAGCTATAAAAAATTACTTTCTCTAGGGTAATTCAGTTATTCAGAATAGTGTAGTTGCTAGTCCATTGGATCACCAGAGATAACCTCAGAAATAGGTGTGATAGATGATTACTGTGTTTGTAGTTGAGGAAAAAAACAGAAAATCAGTAATGAAGGAGGATTTGCATGTTTGATTTTAACCCTGTATTACCACTGGGCTAGCGGTTGCGTCTGCCTCTGTAATTTTTTGCATACCAGACCAACATATGATGGTTGCAGAGGTAATTTTGTTGGTAACAAACTGTGCTGCATTGATTCTCAACTATGTCCTTTTCTCAAGAAAAGATCAGTGCAGCTCATTGAAGATATATTCTGCTCAGGAACAGGTCTTCAGAAGGTAACTGAGGCAACAGAAGTAAAGTAAAGCCAGTGAAAGAGTAATAAGAAGTGAAAAAAAAAGAGTAAAAAAATTTGCCCATCCCAGCTCAGAAACATTTGGCTGTGATGGATTACTTCTGTCTCTGTGTTTTGGGGACAAAATAGCAATAGCTATGTTGCATTTTGTCACAAAGACCCTATCTTTGCACAAAACCCATACAAACATATAGGGACCTTTCAAAAGCTTTGAAACTACCTTGTCGTTAGCTCCTCATCAAGCACCCTCGACAAGAACTGCTATGATATTTACTGTAAATAGAATGACTTGGAATAATTAAAATTGATTTTAAAAAACCCCTGCCTTCCAAATGAAATCAGCTGATGACTGCTTTCAGATTATACTTTTGTTCTTTCCCTTTCCAAAGCTTTTAAATTCTACTAAACTTTTTTGAACTAAATGCATTTTAAATTGTATCCATCGAGGTGAAAAGCATACCTGTTTTTTCTTGCTTTTGCTCTAGCTGATATGAATGTATTTCTTTTTGGAGTGGTAGAAATCTGTGACAATTCCTGAACAAGATTTGTTGCTGGACACGTGATAAATACTGTGATTGAGCATCCTTAACATACAGAGAGAGCTTCAAATGTATACATCTAAATAAATACAGTTTAGAATTACATAAGTTTATAAATATAGGTGTATATGCATCTACTGGGAAAATACATTGTCACAGAGCACTCCTCATGGAAAAATCCATTGAAAGAGGCTAGAAACTTCATATGCTGAAACTTTTCTACAGGATCAGCTCTAGCAGAGGTGGTTTGTAGCTGGTGGAGCTGGCAAGGTGGTCACCCTGCTCAGCTGCTCTGTAGCATTGGATGGAGCATCTTACATCTCCAAAGGCATTATTGAATCTTAATGTGTTATATCTTCCCAGGATGATTTAATGTTGGTTTACTCTGAAAATTAATGAAACAAGGTCCCTAATGATGGCATGAGTGACCTATTCAGCTTTTGTCATAGATGAAAAGATGAAGACACTGCAGAAGGAAGTTGACCATTAGCTGTGTGCAGATGTCTGAATAGTCATGTGGGATTCAGCGAAAGACCTGTAGCTGTTTACAGTATTGTTCTACATAGTGTGTGTAACAATTGAGTTAATGTCCCAGGCTCCCTTTATAGTCATGGAGAGAAATGGGCAGTTTCAGGGTGCATTTCAGCTCCCCCTAGATTTACTAACAAAAAGGGTTTTATTCTGGTTTGGTATATTGTAAAGTGTTATTAAGCATCAACAAACTCTTTTGAATCTTGAATGTCTACTCTGAATGACTTTAGCATCACTATATTGCAGGCTGACATGTTTTTCAGAAGTGAAAGCAGGCTAAGATGATGCTCTGGATGATGGCAATTTACAAATGTGACTAATAGCTAAACGACAGTGACCTCAGCTCTCATCCAGCAACTGTTCAATATCTAGTCCCTGAGGACTCATTTCACTATTGTGAATTTTTTGTACTCACAAAGAACTCTGCCTTTGTGAGTAAAGAAGAGGGAATAAAAATCTTGAAAAGACAGGGCCATTAATGATTAATGATAGACATTTAAAATTCAAAAACTTGACCAACTTGAAAACATATTTCCACAGTCAAATTTTATTTCAAGCACTTTTACTCCTTTGCATGCTTTATTAGTTGGTGGTATGCCAGTAGATATTGAGCAATCAGTAACCTAAATTTTATTGACTTTAATTTGTTAGCTACAATTATTACTATTTTTAATGAGATAATATTCCTCAAAAAATGACTGCTTGGTGATGAGAGAATGGAAAAGGGAAATAAAATGCTAGTTGGTATGTTAAAGATAGTAGTGATAGAACTGAGTAGTGAAACTGAAGATATGAGAGATTTAAGCCCATTATACTGAGTAACTGTACAGTGTAGTTGCTGCTGTAACTCATAATCAGTAATGTTCAAAATTACTGGTGATTCCTTTCTCAGGTCTTTTTTCTTATGAGCTTAGCTCATTTCACTGTCTGCCACCCTGCTCCCAAATCATGCTTTCTGCTGAAAGGCTGTATAAACAAAGATGGCATTTGAAATGGTCAGCTGATACTTTACATTGACAAATGCAGCATGAATTATTGAAAGCTCAATAAAAAACATTCCAGTTAACTTCTGTCCAAAACTTGGACAGCGTATCATTGAGGAGAAGACAGCTGCCTGCTGTGGTGAAGATGCTTTAGTGGAAGGGCAAACCTAGGTCATGTAGTTTCCTCTGTTGTACTCAGTACAACATCTCTATGTTTTTGGGTTTGAATCCCAGCACTGGACTCACCAAACGGATCCAGAGTAATGCTTTGGTATGAATAAGGATTCAGGAGTGGTAGGTGGCTTATATTTTCAGTGTATGGGGCACTGACAGTGGTTTACCACTTGGCTGAAATAAAAGTTACATTAGTTGCCTTTGGCATTTGTGAAGTTGTCCACGCGTTCTCCATCAAGGAGTGGAAGTCTGTTCTCTAGTAATGCTTGGTAGGCATCCCGTACGAATGTTTTTTCCCCTGTGAAGTGCTGCCACAGTCATGCCTTGTGGACAGTTAGTTCTGAAAGTAACTGCTCCACCTTCTCTAATCCCCTGGGAAGGGGACATCTTTAGAGACAGATTTTGAATCAGCTTGGAGATGTACACAGAAAGATCCAGGAAAATCAGAGACTATAATTGACTACTGATTTTAGCTTGAATGTCTCCTGAAGGCTTAAATTGTTTATTTAGTTTTCAGCAATTCTTTTCTTTTCTTTTCTTTTCTTTTATTTTCTTTTCTTTTTTTTTTTTTTTTCCCCAAAATTGTATTATTTTTCTGAGTATCCAGAATCATTTTACGATGCCAGTGACTGGACAATAGAATGAGATGAAGCCACCACTGACTTAGATTAAAGGAGTGAGGGATTGCTGGTAGTTTCAGCAGTAGTTCAGTATGCAGCAGGATTAAGATTGGTACTTAACTAAAACTGGATATTGTTTCGAAGAACCACACTATAACTGTTTGTTTTCAAACATTTAATAGGTAGCTCAAGCTTAAAAAAATAATTAAAATAAGGCTTCTGTGAATTTATCTGTACAACAATTTCAAAGAGCTCAAGTCTGGCATCCACTAGAAGTCGAGAGTTTATCAGCAGATTGTAGGTTGATAGAGTAGGAAAGATTAAAAAAAAATATATCAATGAACATTCAAGCGTGAATGTTTTTAGCCACTGTTAGTGAACATGACAGCTGTTATGTGACAATGAATTCAAATGACGTTATATAATCTATTGTTTTTTTTCCTTTCCCTCCCCAAAGAAAAGCAAGTACACTATTAACAGTGCTATATAGCACTTAAATACAATGTAAATGTTACATATACTGTATTTAATTTTGAAAATTTAGTTTGAGAAATCTAGAGTGAGAAATATAAAACCCATTTGTAGGTCTCTTTCAAAATGCAAATTTATGTCTCGAGGGGCCAGTGGAACTTAAAATATAAATAAAGTCTGTATTTAGGGAGTTTTGAAAACACATATTACTGAATTGATAGAGCATAACAGTTCCCTTGCTTAGGCAGCATTATGCTCTATCTTGTAAAATGTACTTGGGGAGATGTAAAATGGTTTATGAAACATACAGTCCATAACTAGAGTTGTTACATTTCAATATATATATTTTTCATTCATGGATTATTGAACCACTAAATCCTAACAATTTGTCCTCATGCCAAACAGTTGCTTTGAGTGTTGATTCAGGTCTTTGCAGTGACTGTGTACCTGTTGGAACATACCTTAAATCCTCAAATTTTAAAGCTGTTTTTAGTGCCCTCCTGCATACAAATGGACATTTAAAAGCAGGCAAGGAGGAAGTTTGTGTATACTTTCACATAAAATGCTTTCACAGAAAGAAATTCATGACGTATTTCTGGGTGGGAGGTCTGCAGTTTTGAGGAGAAAATTCTTGAATGCAAAGTGCTATCTACAACCATGGGGAATATATATGAAAGAAATAAAGAAAATAACTACGTATTCTGTTGCATGAGCCATTTTTCTCAAAACTTAGGGATGGCTTGCTATTTAGAGATTGCCTTTCTCCCTGCTTTCACACGGCATATTGTTCTTTCATGCTAGTGAAAAGTTGGCAGAGGTCATAGAAAAGTGGTGATTTAAGATTTAATTCTACTTGGTGTGCCAAATGATTTCAGGGTATTAGGTTTGGACTGTATTTACCTTCCATTTTCTTCCACTGTTATTAGAAAAAACTCTAGAGAAAATGCTGACATACAAAGAGCTGAAAAGTAGGAAAGTAACATCTCTTCTCTGCATTTTCCAAGGCCCAAAATAAGTGATATTCATAGTACATAAAATATGTTTATTGATCTGAAACATCTCATTGATGTGTTGAACCAACAGCTCTCCTACATACACATATCTAGAATTTGTTATTCATCTCATGCCTGAAGAGAAACAGGAACTGAGACAATGTGTTAATGGATATAACTCTGCAGTTTAGACTTCAAGATTTTAAATGACAAAATATCTGTCTAAAAGATCTCTTACTGGTGTTGATCTTATGAACATTATTGACGAAATAACTTCCAGCAAAGGAACAAGCCATAGTATTTGTGAAATGGCACACTAAAGAGCAAAATGAATAAAATCACAGAGGTTGTCTTTATTTTTTTTCCATCAGGAAGAAGATGACTGGTTTATAGAGTAATACAGCAAATTTAGAAAGGGAATGATGTGTACTCAAAATGCGCATAATTATGTTATTACAGGCCAAAATCTCTTGTCTGTAAAGAAATAAAGATGTTTCAAACATTTTCTGAAAGAAAGGGAATTCATACAAGGCAAGTTTTGTAAGGACAATTTATCCTTTATTTTTACTTGCTGGAACTTTGCTGTGTTAGGAATACTGATTTCCATGAGATATAACCTTTAGCTTATTTTTTCTGTGATCCTCCCTTTCCTTTTTTTTTCTGTTCTCTCTGGTTGCTATTATTACAACGTTGCAGATTATTTATTCTGAGGCATTTCCATGAGTAGAAAATTTCTTAAAGAAGAGAATAGCCAAGGTACATGAGAGTTTATTTTGTTTGCTTCTGACTGAGAAATTATTTTTGAGAAATCCCTTAGGCTATAAACTCTTTTTTCAGGCTGTAAGAGTCCACACTGTCTTTGCAGGTGTTGTAGTTTTACCCTGACTGGCAGCAAAACACCACAACAACCACCCACTCACCCTCCCCACTCCCGCAGATGAGGGAGAGAATCAAAGGGCTAAAGGGAAAAGAGAAGGGTGGGTTGAGATAAGAACAATTTAATAGCCAAACTACAATAATACTAATGAAATATCACATAATAATACTAATGATAATATTAATTATATACACAAATATACAAATGAGTGATACACAGTGATAGTGCTCACCACCGAATAACCAAGGTTCAGCCCATTCTAACAATCCTGGAGCAAGGAGAGTCTTGAAACTCCAATTCCGGAATAGAGATAGGAGCCCAAGTGTCTGAGAGAATGAGATGACCCCAAGAGAGGGGTGACCCAGAGGGAGACAGCCTGGAGCAAGATAAAGAACTTGTGGACAGAGCATCATCTTTAGACTGGGCATGATCGTACATGATGTGGAATAGACTACTGGCCAATTTGGGTCTCAATCCTAGAACTAAGGTCGAATCTTAGGCTCGTAATTGGATCTGTGCTCCCTCATAGCTTCTCCTGGACCCGCAGATGCTGGCACTGCAGAGACCTTGAAATGTCCTTGACTGTCCTGGCAGTAACTATAAACACCAGTATGTTGTCAGCGTTCTTCTCAGCACAAATCCAAAATACAGCCTTTTACTAGCTACTATGAAGAAAGTTAACTCTGTCCCAGCTGAAACCAGGGCAGCAGGTATGGTTAATAGTGAGACTCTTTAAGTCCTTTATATTTGGCTCAAATCCCTTTTCTAGTTTGTGCTGTTGGGGAAGCACTGTACAGAACCTAAGGGTTCCACTGGAACCTTCTACTATAGCATCTAATATGACAGTGAGCATTTATCAGGTCACCTGTTGTCTGGCACTGCTAAATTCAGCTCTCAACAGAATCAATTTAGGAACTCTGTTCAGATTGCTTTCTTGAGGACTGTCTTATGTTTTGTGAGATGTGAATTAAGCACCTGTTATTAATATAGGTTACAAATGCAATGCAGTATTTGTAGTATCTTTCATTTCAAGCTAGTGACTTTCATCAGTTTTACCATTTTGTATGAGAAAATAATTCCCCTTTTAATATATCATAAACGTTAATTAAACTTTCTTGCACTAAAATACTTTTCAGAATAATTGAATATTGCTTACAGACACTTTCTTCTGGACATTGCCAAACCATTTATTTAAGATAAGAGTTAATAGAAAATCACCCCAGGGGTTTTTTTTTCCTCCTATGAAAATAGTAGTGTATTTTAAAAATGTATTTCAGCTATGTAGTGGTCTGGGTTTTGTGTTTGGTTTTGTTTTGTTTTGTATTGTATTGTGGGTTTTTTTTCTCTTTCTACAAGGAATATTGTGGTGGTTTCTACAAAGATTACTATCTTTGTAACATTTCGCCTTCTCTCTATATATACTCCATATACAGATTTTTTTTGTGTGTGTTTTTTCATTAGATAGCTTTTGGTATTAACTACATAGTCTCCATGGTATTAACTACATAGTCTCCATATTCTTAAATCATACACAATACAATATTAAAACTGGAAAATGAAAAATCTGTGACAGAGAAAACTTGAAAAATAGGAATAAAATGGGAAAGCACACTTGCAGGTACATAAATAAAAAAACCCCAATGAAATGGAAATAATCTACATTTTACTTGTCAAACTTGAGTGTAGCATTTTTAAGAGTTACAGTCATCAAAAATGACCTTTTTATCCTCTGTAGTAATACTAAGAATTAATATTTTTTTTCTTTTTGTTTTCTTCACCTGTTCCTATCAGAGCTAGGATCAAAAAAGAAGTTGTTGCACTTACATGTCAAGAATCATGACATCTGGAGAAAAGTAGAATGCATTATTTCTTGGTGTATTACACAATAAAACTTGTCTGACATTATACAAAGTCTGATATGCTTCCTGATCAGTTGGTTTAATTAAAACAAGATATTCAGTTCTGTGCAATGCCTGCGCATAATCTATTTTAAAGTTTTGAAACATACAGGTGTATAGTGTAAATGGTATTAGATTGGCCTGAATGACTTGTCATTCTATTTGCAGATACCTCAAATCAGCTATGCATCTACAGCTCCAGAACTGAGCGATAACACCAGGTATGACTTCTTCTCTCGAGTGGTCCCACCGGACTCCTACCAAGCTCAGGCCATGGTTGACATTGTGATGGCCCTTGGGTGGAACTACGTGTCGACACTGGCTTCTGAAGGCAACTATGGGGAGAGCGGTGTGGAGGCATTCACCCAGATCTCCAGAGAAATTGGTGCGTGTATATTTATCAGTATTTATAGCTGCCTGGTTATAGAGCATTGCTGAGCTCTGCTGAGCTCTATGCAGTGTGATCAGAACAGCTGCAGGTGTGTTACCTGGACTCAAGTGGAAGGGTTTATGGATGATTTTGCTGCTCACATGTCTGCCAAGGTGACAGTTCTGGCAGTAATTTAAGAAGAGCTCCTGAGAGAGGCAAAAATGTATATCTCTTGCCCCTTTTGGAAAGGGGGAGCTCCTTGATGAGTTAGGGGCAGAAAGCAACCGCAGATGCAAGAGATATAATTTTCCATGTTCCAACAATGGTAATGTTGATGAATTTGAAAAACAATAAAAAGTCTGTGAAGTGCAAAGTTGTTTTTCCTTCAGGATGAAATGTGCTATATATATACAGGCATTATTATAGCAAATATATTTAAGTCCCTTTGATCTTTTTTTTTTTTTTTCCCACACTTCTATAGCTATTTCTGGCTTGAAAAAAATCACTATTTCTCAGGAGCAGTATGTTTTGGACACCAGGGAATAAGATGATGAGTAGCAGGTGGTTTGAAAGAGGGTGGAATTGGTCTTTCACTAACTACAGTGTTAAATGACACAAAATAATATTCTTTAAAAAAAATTGCAAACAGTCTTCCTGGCCTTCCTCAGAAAGCCTGGATTAATCTATCAGATTTGACTTTCAGGGCATGTACATGTGAACTCTGTCTCTTTCAAGTCAACTTGGGTGAGAAAATATGATAATATCTTCCATTTTCAGTAACTGCACATAAATATAAAGACCATCTCAATCATATGAGAAGGTGCATGTATGTCTCGGGTACTTATGCTTGAACCATAAAGGTTACTGATTGCTCAGAACAATTTGTCAATAAGACAAAACCAGAGCAATTCATGCCATTAGGGAACTGGTGTATATAATATGCTCAATTGGTTGACTAATAAATATTATTTTCCTAGCTTCTAATCAATGCTGTCAGATCCTAAACACCTTCATGGGAGAGCCATGGCTGACTACAGCACAATGGTTTGATATGGAGTTAGCAAAGGCGTGGATAATTCTTCCACAGTTCATATCTAAAAGAGATGGTTTGTCTGTTGTGTAAAATACAGCAGTGAATAGATTGGCTGCCCCAGACATTCACTGAGTAGTTTACTGTCTGAAAACCACTCTTTCTTGAAACCAGCTGCAGCCCAGACAGTTCTGCTGAGTCCTGAAAGTAGACAACTAAAGTGCTCAGGACTTTTTTACTGTTTACCATTTCCAGAAATATGAGAATTCTTCAGATGGGTGCAAGAGCAACAACCGTGATTTCATTATAATCACAATGACTTTAGTTTGTGTCAGTTGGATCTTGGTCAACCTTAGAATAAAAAAGAACATTGACATTTGATAAAAAAAAAATGAATATTAATAGGATTAATTAAATAAATATTGTTAATAAGATTGTGAATCCAAAGCAATTAAAATAATGAATGAGTGTCCTAAACATTAAAAGTTATATGTAATACCAAGAAGCATAAAAAGTGTGGTGATTCGTGTTTTTTTCTTTTTCTTTTTTTTCTTTTTTTCTCTCTCTCCAGTGACTTATGTCGTCTACTAGAGCACTTGATTTTGGTAACCTCTGTGCTCAGGGCAACTTACTAACTAATTCAGGTATCAGGGACTTGAATGGTTCTGAAGAAGGAAAGCAGAAGAGAGGCAGGACAGACAAGTAATTTTTAATTCCTAGAAAAATGTTGAAATAAATAATCAGGTAAATCATATGTAACCACAGGGACATGATCAGTAGCCTGTGCAGAATTGTCAAAAGCAAATAGTCTCAAAACCATCTAATAATTTTCTTTGACAGGATAACAGCTTTATAGCTGGAGAAGAAGCACTTGATATCATGTCTCTTGAATTTAGTAGTGTTATCTCAGCTGTCATATACAATATTCTTCTGAGCAAATTTGGGAATTGTGATCTAGGTGAAAATATCACAGGCTGGATGCAGACCTATTTAGAAAATTTTGCTCAGTTACATTAGCAATGTTTTCTGTTTAAAAGGAAGAATGTGTTGTGTGGTATTTGGCAGATGTTTATGCTGGATCAGGTACTTGCCAATATTTTCAGGTTTAGTCCAGATGGACATGGAATGAAGGATATGCTTGTAAAATCTGGAGGTGACTTCAAGCTGGGAAGGACTAGGAGTGTATTGTAAGAGATTCTTAGAGTGCAAAACTGAAGATATGGTCTGAAAAAATACTATGCAATTTAAGATACAAATTCAAGACATTGTGCTTCAGTGAGAAGGATCTGTACTTGATGGTTAGACAACTTGAACACTTCTACTGTTAAGACCGGCTGGGACAGTTGGGGTTGTTCAGCCTGGAGAAGAGAAGGCTCCGGGGAGACCTTATAGCAGCCTTCCAATACCTGAAGGGGGCTACAGGAGAGATGGGGAGGCACTCCTTATCAGGGAGTGTAGTGATAGGATGAGGGATAATGGTTTTAAGCTGAAAGAGGGTAGATTTAGATTAGTTATTACAAATAATCTTTTTCCTGTGCGGGTGATTAGACACTGGAACAGGTTGCCCAGGGAAGTTGTGGATGCCCCATCCCTGGACGTGTTCAAGGCAAGGTTAGATGAGGCTTTGAGCAACCCAGTCCAGTGGAAGCTGTGGCAGGGGGGGCCTGGCACGTACCCCCCCCCCATGGCAGGGAGTTGAAATTAGATGATCTCTAAGGTCTCTTCCAACCCAAACCATTCTATGATTCTACGTACAATGAGGGAATCCAGAAAGACTGGTCAGAAAATACTATCTCAAAAAATAATCTGAGCATGATAGTAAATTATAACCTGCCTATATTCCCCATGTTTACTGGAACATGCAGATGGACATACCATCTGTAAAATAATTTGAGTAATCCTCCAATTTGCCTGGCAGGCATTAAACTGCATTTTGACTCAGTACAGGTTTTGACCCTCTCTTCACAAAAGGCAAGAGACTCCACAAGCGAGAACAAAGGCAATCACAAAGCTTGAAAAGGTGGTCTATGAGGGGCAACTGAGCAAGGTGGTTCATTAGCCTGAAGAAGAGTTGACTGAGAAGGGAAGGTGATGGAAAATAAAGTTTTCAAATAGACAAATGACTTTTATAGAAAGGTAGAGGACCACTTGTTCATCCAGATACAGTGTATGTGAACTGAAGACATAGAATTAATCTCTAGCATGATTCCTTTTAGATTTGGAGAAAGCCACTTTTAAAGGTTAAGACATTAAAGCATCAAACCAGCTTGCTTGGGGACATTTTGGAGCCTCCATTGCTGAGGATCTGGGAGAATGCATTAGAGAAACACCTGCTCAGGGATTATATAAATGTACTTAGCTCTTCCTTGGGGCTGGGAGGTGGATTGGATGATTTCTTAATGTCCCTTCCAGCCTGATTCTATTATCCACTGTCTTCAGACTTTTCACCTGAACCATAGGGCTGGAAATGCTTTTAAAATGGAAAGTTTGAATAGCATCTAATTATGAGGTTTGAGACTAGAGTCTAGGTAGGTTTATAAAAATCATCACATAGTATAAGACTGCACACAAAACAGCAAAATGTACAGCTCTATGTTAATAAACCATGTGTTAAAAGAACCTGATCGGGACATTGCTCACCCTGTGCTGCTGGCATACAAATGCATAGGAGAGCTCAGCTCCTTTCTGAGTACTTTACATCCTGTTTAAGATAAGCAAATCAACTGGAAGTAAAATGAATGTGAAGATAAGCATAATGGTAAGCAATAAATTGAGGAAAAGATGAGAAAGAAATTAATATATTAATTTCTGAAAAAAGTTCGGTGTCTGAGAGGACATATGAGATAGAAGTTTTGAAAATATAAACAGAATAATTGGGTTTTTGGGGGTTCTTTTTTGTGGTTGTTGTTGTTTATTTGTTAGTTTTTTTAAAGTTTCCTCCAGTCAAATAAGAACTAAGAAGGGCTAGGGTTTTAAATATTCTTAAAATAGATTAATTTCATGTACTTATAATTTCAGGTACTTATTTGTCATGTTCTTGACTCTCTGCCTCTAGTTTCTGTTTGATTGGACCTCTGTTAAGCTTCTATTCAGTAACAGAAGCAGAAAAGAAGGGGCAGGCTCCCAAATGAAATGTGGAATACTGAAAAGGTCAAAGTGCTGCCACCCTGACATGTCAGAGAATATATTACATATCAAAATCTGCTCTCATTTTAATGACAAAGATCCTGTCTTGGGCAAAGCATAGCTGGAAATTAAATATTTTACATGACAATGATTGTAAGGAGAGTAGGGGATGGTACTTATTCCAATGCATTCTTCCATGCATTATTGTTTGAAGACGGGGATTAAATATACAGAATTTTCTACTCCCATTACAAAGTTAATCAATGATATCACTATAATAATTTTGGCATCATGATCAAATAATTTTGGTACATTGGCCAGAGGAATTAATTAATACAAAATGATAATGTTTAAGAGTTTAAGCATTGAACTGAGAGAAACCTGACTCACTGAGAGAAAATAAAAAGGGAAAAAAAAGGAAGCATATTTTACAAAGTCCTCATTAAACTGTCATGCTGAATATTGCTCTTCTATTTACTTTGCTGTTAATGATGTTTGGCAAAATAAATGTTGAAAAGTCTCTAATCAGACTTCTTTTAATGGTTCATTCCCCCTGCTATTAGTTACCAAATGAATTTACCACCAGAGAGAAAATCATGGGATTCTTTTCACTTTTCTTACAGAATACAAAAACATTTGGTTTAGAAAAATCTCTTTGGGGTCAGAGTACTTGCTCAGTTAGTGTAATGATGGTTCTGGAAAATATAACAAATGCACAAATAGTATATGTAATGCTGCATGACAGATTTTATCCCCACTAGTGATCCACAGAAAATTGACACATGCACTGATGGGTACCGGCAGTGAAATACTTATGAAATTATCAGAAGAGGAAGTAAAAATGATAAAGAGGTGGGGAACTTCAGCATTGCTTGCCCCTTTTTCCCAAGTCAGTTTTGCATGTCTTGCCAGATGTGTAAAGGAGCCAACAAAGAGGATTTAGGAACAGATGGGCCAAAATGACATAACTTCATAGCAGCTTTACTCCAGAAGAGAACAATTGAATGTTGAACAGTTGAATGAAAACCCTTGAATGTTTGTTTTTAGGAACAGGTTTTGTAGTTTTACCTACTCCCTTTACCCTAGTATATTGCAGCAATAGCATTTTTCTGAGAAGGGACCACAGTTACTTTATGATCCTTTATAACATTTTACCATTACAGTCACATCGATAACTATATACCTAATTATAATGAATACATGTACCGAATGAATGCTACAGTAGCTTTATTTAAATTGTTTCAGACTTTAACATAGCTAACTATATTTTGTGTTCATGGAGAATGGTCTGTGACATTTCTTTGACATAGTTCTTACTTCAACTTCGTCTCTTGTCTGTTTTTTTGTATGTCTATAGTTGTGCATTTTATCTCTGCTTTTCTCCAAATTATTGGAGAATTATTCTTACCTTTATTATCTTTTGGACTTCTAAAGCTTTCAATGGATAAAGTGAAAGTTTAGTGGGAAGTGGGGAGGGAAGATTGAGCAGGAAAATAAAACTTAAGGGTATGTAAACTTTCCTCTCCAATTATATTATTCATTGATGATTTAGAAATGAATAAGCTGGATTGCTGTTAAGATTAATTCACAATTCCTGCAGTAATCTTTGTATACCTTTGACATAAAGCTGAAGTTTTTTATATCTCCTTAAGTAAGCTGATGAATAGACTTTTTTTTTTTTTGCACCCCCTCAAAGATGTTGTTTAATGTAAGATTAAAAAATCTTGCTGCATGAAAATTGAAGAAACACAATATATATAACCTTTTCCCAGGAGTTACTTCTGCTTTAAAGACTGGTTTCAAACTTAACAAATTAATTTTCACAACTAATAATATTCTAACATACTTCACAAAGGGGAAACAGTTTAATTCAATTTCTAGTTTTACTTTTATATTTAGGCAACTGAACTCTATTGATAACGAGTATTCAAGCTGCAAGCTGTAATTAATAATAACACTATATAATTGGCTACAGGAGCTTCAAAGTAATGTTTGAAAAATTACAAAATCAGATGGTAGGTGTATTAATATTGCAAAACATTGAAAATTATTCCAGCAGTTTTGAATATTTGTACCAATTAGTACCTCATAAAGAACAGTGTAATTTTTAGAGATTTATAATGAAGGACCATTTACATTTCTTTCAGTAATGCTAATCAATATAATATTACTCGTCTTTAATTACATGTTTTTTTTCTCTATTGTTTTAGGGAGGTATCTTGGAGCAGTAAGCATACTTTCCTAGTATACTCTTTGACCCTCCAGTGTTTGTTGGAAGAGGGACTTCTTTAGATCTCTAATAGCTCTGGAGGGGCTTCTTCTTCAGTCAATTAGTTGAGAAACTTTTTTAAACCCCCTGTAGAAAGCCCACTAGCTACAGCGGAGGGAGAAAAAAAAAAGGCAGAAAGCTTCTGTAGAACTGGGTTTTGTACCTGCCACAAAGATTATGTACCGTAGAGTAGACTGTATTGACGAAATTTACGTAGCCAACCTTGCTTCCTTAACCAGCACAGATTCACTGATGAGGTTTAAAGAGTTGTATTCTGTTCAGATTTATTATTCCTGTGGCCAATTCCAGCAATAATATCCCTCATAGGGGGCCCTTTTAAGGTACTATGACAAATGCCAGAAACAGTTACAAAGAAGCCTATGCAATTTACAAGCAATATATTTTTTTCATGGATTGTCTAAGCAATATTGTCACATATTTGAAACCAGCGTTATGCTTTAGTACTTATGGAGTGAACTAAGTAGTTATGTGAGTTGACAAAGAGGGTCCCAAAGAGGCTTTAGTCTAAAGCTAGGGATAGATTCCATCCCTATGCTACCAGGGATGTGCTTGTATTCTAAACACTTCAACTTGTTTCCCTACTTGTACAAATTATTTTTATTCCACAGGAGACAATTTGTAATTTGATTGTGGAAAGAAGCCTTGGGGAAGAAATAGGGACTTACGTATGTGCCTGAAACTGAAGGAAGTCAATGAATACTTCCCTGAATCTCATGGGGTTTAGCAGAGGATGAAGTGCATCGGAAGATGGTCTCTGAGGCTGCCAACAAGGCTCAGAGTAGGAAGACCTCACACTTCCTGGTTCTGCCCACTGATATTTATCGTTTCATGCCAGCTAGGGTGTGAGCTGTGGTCAGGACTGAGCTCATTAGCTATTTTTGTATGGTACAGTTACCAAATAGCTGTGGTATTTAATTTCTTTGGAGTCTGAAGCTGATTTCATTTTGCTTGTAGCGGTCAGCTCTTGGAGAGCCGAGACAAATAAGGTCCTCAGAGATAGGACCAGTATGTTTCCTCGGTGATGCCTGCTGTGGTGAATTTAGAACATTTAGAAAACTCTGAAAAATAAATGTTAAAATCTCATTATAATATGAAGGACTGCTGCACCTTTATGTGTATACTCACATGTTCAGCTTACTCCTGTAAGTGCTATAGAAGTCATTGGACCTTATGAGTGTTTTTTGTTTTTACTTCACATGAATACCAGTGCTTTTAGTGCAATGGCTTGTTTGTAGAACCTTTTAAGTTAGTCATGGTCTGTAGTTCAAGATTTTTAGATGTAAAAATTAAAACAAAATTATAAATGTATTGATGATAATTTTAAGAAAGCAACCTTAAAAGATTAAAAGCATACTTTTATTGAAATATAGTATGTGACATTCATAATAAATATGCATTTTCATGAAGTGGTTTTTCAAATGCGGAGCCCTTTGCAGCAGTTGCAAGTTTCAGTGTCCATAAACTGAAGTCAGTAGTTTCAGGGAAACCATTTCAAATAAGGTGTAAGGTGTGCTTGTTAATATTAGATGTGAAAAGAATTTAAAAAGTACTAAGGGATACTGATATATTTATCTGAGGTTTAAATTATTAAGAGAAATCTTTCTGAAAGGAAGTTCACTACAAAATGTTGGCCAAAATTTATGAACTACCGCTTAATATGTAGTCTATACTATGCTGGAGACCTCTATGATTAAAAGGGTGCTTTCTGGACATATAAACTGTTATTGAAATTTCTGAAATAAAAGGTAGGAAAAATATAGAAGCATTCATGTACCATTAGATCATGGCGATGACAGAAATTATATTTCTCAAGTGCTGCTGTTCTGTGTATTAGTATATATTACTGTTGAGCCTGTAGCTTCTCTTAGATTCTGTGACTCTTCTTTGCTAGAAGGAGTCCCAGTGCAAATAATTCACACATAATGAAAAAACTCCTGTGAAAGCATATTTAGGAAATGTCTGAATCAAAATATATCCATTCTAGTTGTTTATGACCAAATTTCACAGAATCCCATTAACAGGAAGTGGATTTTAACAGAGTTAATCCCAGTGGATATTCTTGTTGTAAGTGAAAGTATTTGTAAAGGGGATACTAGAAGGGAAAGCATCGAGGACATACGATATGATTTGCAGTCTGAATAAAGCTGCCCGTGATTGGTTTTTGCATTATGATTTTGCTGTGGTGCAAGACAGAGGAGAACTATGGGAAATACAGTGACAGCTTATTTTCCATGTTGGTTGTGCTTAACTTCTTAAAAAAAAATAAATAAATCCATCAATAATAAGTCCCAGAAGCTTCACAAATTCTGCAATGAGTGAGTGTTTTTCCTCCTTTATCAAGAACTGACTAAGAACTCCTTTGTTCTTTATTCTTTTTATAAACTCCTGTTACTGTCATTTCTGCAGAAAGCCTATTTTCACCCAAGATTCAGCATGGCACCTTTTGTATTGCAGTGATGTGAATGATTGTTGTGAGTCCAACATGAATTGGGGATTGAATATGCAGACCATAGCACAGCCTTGATCAGAGTCTGTGTGAGCAAACTTTGCCAACATTTAATGGTTTTGCTTTTGTAAGGAAAGCCTGTATTTAAGAGCATTATCCGAGCAAATGTGACAGGAAGGAGCATGGTGATATGGGCTTGGGCTGTATTTATCTGTTCTTTTTTTTTTTTTTAAAATGTCAAAGAGTTCACAGTATTTGAACTGTAATCTTGGTTGTGCTTCACTAGTCTAGAGTTAGTAACTGTTTCATTCACATTACGAAGTAACATCTGGTAAAGAGAAGTTTCTGGTTCTTGAGTTTGCTGAGAAAATAGCATTTTTCTGTCCTGTCTTCAAATGGTTTCTAGTAGTTTCAAATGTTTAGCATTTTTGCAGCTTTCCTTTCTACCTGGAGAATTGTACCTCTTAAAAATTGTGTGTGAGAAATGCCTCATTAATGAATACTACCAATATACACTTAGTATCAGCTCTTTCATGATCTGTGGGTGAAGTTTAAACAATGAAGCACTGGAACTGTCAGACCGAGTCAGACACCACTGGTCAATATCTTGCCTCCACTGATGGCCTCAGTTACATGGAAGAGAAAGATATCAAAATCTTACTTATCAGTCACTGGCAGAGTTACCCATCCAAGGAGTGTTCTGTAACCCCAGATGTTTAGTGGTTGATGCTTAGATTTCCTGAAGCATGAAAATTTATATCCATTATAATTTCTTCTTGTTATCATTTTAACGTCAATCATTGAATATCCTCTAATTTTGGTGCTACAAATGGTATGCAGGAGAATCCAGTTAACCTCCTTCATAGCATGCCTTCTTATTTATCTTAACTCTGGGTTAGAAGATATGAAGTAATTGCAGTTTAATTGTTTTTGTTGTCATTTTCTAGATCCCTTATTTCATTTATATCTCTGTCAAGCTACGTAGCCATGTCTGAACACTCCAAGTAAAACCTTAGTATTGATTTATGTAGTGTCATTGTAATCTCATTTTTATTCTCAGCCCCATTCTTTATACATCCTGACAAATTGTAAGCTTTTTCTGTTGGCTGCTGGGTATCAAACAAATTATTTCCAAAAGCTATCTGTTCTGACACTCAAGGTTTATTAAAAATGTCTACAGCTGATTTAGAACTCAATGATGTGTGTGAACAATTCCAGGTATTCTTACCAGTGTGCGCTCCCTTGCATTTGTCAATAGTCAATATTTTTCTATGATATACTTGTTTATCTAGCTTTGTGAATACTCTGTCTCCTCTCTCTGCTCTTGTTTATTTCAAATAATTTTATACCATCTTCAAATTTTCCAATATTTCTCCTCAATACTCTCCCACCCCCTTTTTTTGAAGAGCGTTGTGTTATACAAACTAAGCCCCAGTAGGCAGTTCTAGAGCTCAAGTTTGTTGACCTTTTCCAGTGTTGAATTTTGACTGTTTCTTTCTGTTCACTGTTTTTGATCCTTAGGAGTCCCTTCCCCCTCCCCACCCCGAATTTCTGCCTATTGAACCCAAGTTCCTCAAGTCTTTCTTCTAAAAACTCTATTACGAACTTTAATTTTCTATTTGCGAGGCTGATATACATGTTTTGGTAGTAACTAGTGTTACTTTCTATGTAAGTACTACTAATAACATAACGCGGAGAGATTTGATCTTACCTTATACATGTATCTTGTATAAATATATGGCCCTCATGAATGCATTTATTCTTCAAGGTGCTTTGAACTCATACATTTCCCTATTATGTAGGATCATACTATCTGCTACTGAGCCTGCAGTCCTGGTAGTTTGAGGGTGAAAGTTAGTGGCTTTCAACATGTGCTATGTTGAACTCGTGTTACCATACAACTGTATGTGAAACCACTGATTCAAGTCACATAGAAAGCCCATGTAACAGGGAACTAAAGTCTTTCAAGTATTATATTAGTCCTAAATGAAATTCAGAATTTCTCTCTCTTCAGAACTTTTGACAACTGATAATTTCATTACGAATTGAGACAGGGAAGTTGTGTTACATTTTTTGTACAAACTTTGCATTACAGTTCATCTGAAGCATGTTTTGTTCATATTTCACTATCATTTTATTTTGAAAAAGCTGTAAAATGAAACAAAAAATGAGTGTTTCGTCTGATGGCTTTGCAATTATGTCTTCTCATATTAAAAAGAAAAAATGAACAAATACAACTGAAACTTTGTTTTCAAGATTTTAATCAATTTTGGCTAAATGGTAGTATCTATATGAAAAAAATAATCATAAAGATTAATGCTAACCAAGAATTATCTTTCCTTCCTTCCTTGGGCCAAACTCTGTTAATAAATAGTGCATGTACATGATATATGATCTACTTTTCTGGGCAGTTCTGCTGAGATCTAGGAAGCTGTTAAGGCAGACAGTGATTTTTTTTTTTTCTCTGAAGACAAAGCAAAGCAAGAAAATAACTATTCGTCATTCTGTGTGTTTGCATAACATGATATGTGACTTTATGCTCATTATGTTATGTACTGTGGTGTGACAAATGTATCTTCACTAGTAGGATATGTGCATGGTCAAGTCTCCTCGTTCTGTTATAGCTTTATGGCAGATGTTTTAGGACTTAAAAACTTGTTAGGACTTGCCAAACATAGCATTGTAATTGGTTTTTTTTGGATTTTTTTTTTTTAAAACCAAACCTTGGCTTACTAGAGAGATGTCCACTATCATTCTTCCTTTATATTACGGTAAATTCCAATGTTTTCCGGGCCTTACCAGCAGGACCTTCACTCTTGTTTTATCTCTTTATGACTTTCCCTTCTTGTTATAGTTTTTCCTCCCCACACCTTCAATAAAGAAGTATCCGGGACCTGCATGAGAAACAAAAGTTTGCAGTTGTCACTGACTGCTATTTTTAATATGCTGTGCTAATACAAGACACTTGAGCTTTGCTCATCTGCATGATGTAGAAGAGTTGAATGAGTTGAATGTTACAAGGCTGACAATATTTTTGCAAGATTACAAGCTAAGAATATCTGGAAATGTCAAAGAGACCTTCTCATCTTCATTTTATTTCTTTTCTTTCTTGTGTTGAAGAGCAGGGGGCCATATTGTGCTCTGAGTCACACTAAGCACATATTTGCTATTAAACATGCAGTGGGGTAGCTTAGCAGTAACAGCTCTTTCTTGCGTGAGTCTGCATGCATTCAAACTGGGGTAACCCCTTTAGTCAGCCACAAGTCATTCCTTCAATTCTGTTACCTAATGAACTGCCCACAGAGCTCCAACGAATTCTGTTCAAAGGATAGAATATTTCAGATAATTACTATTACTCATTCCAGAAAAAACAGGCATATGTGTATGTTTCATGAACATAGTTGGAAAGTCTCCTACATTGATTTTTTTTCTTGTAGAAATGCATGATTCTTATGCAAATTACAAGCTGTGATACCACCACTTTAAATTGGGATGGTAGAAGTATGCATATTGTGAAACCTTACAGATTTTAAAAAATATATATTATTTTTTCTCTGACTAGAAAACAAACTATCTCTTAGTTCAAAACACTGTCCTCTCAAAGACTTTCTGTGATGGAAACACTTTCTGTGTTACTTGTTCCTCTACTTTTTAGCATTTCTTCAATATAGAATGATTAGTGGCTTTTCATCACTTTTCAGAAGAAACTGAAATAGAACTAATTGTTTTAAATGCTGAAATTCTAAAAAAACTGTTGGTCTCTTTCTTTAATGTTGCTAATTAAAGTGGGATATTTTGACTAGACAATTAATCAAGAAAATGCATTACAAAACAATACCCTTGAGTAACAGAGATGTCATGAGGATAAATCCCTATGTAGTGCTGTGGCTGTATGCATCCAGTAAACTTACTGCCATGTACATACTAGACAATACTATACAGAAATTGAGAAGTGAGTCCATTGAAATGCATGCATGATAAGAAAAAACTACACTAACGTCTCAATGATTCCTGCAAACATTTATTCTGGGAATGCTTAATTGTCATTAAATGATCAATGTCATTTGCAGGATGCCATTAATCTTGTGGATGTAAATGTGCTCTAAATTAAGAGCAACCACATCTGTTTTCAGGAGTATCAAGGCAAGGTCTACTTTCTTTCAAAAATGGGAACAAAAAGTCCTAACTTTGTGGTCAAGTTATTTGTTTTTGTAGGCAGTCCCACCTTCCCCTTTAATTCTTTTCCTTTATCTGGGGGTGTGTCTGTATATTTCTCTTCTGCACAGCCTGTTCCTCTTAAAACACTGTTCACATCCCAGAACTTCTAAGAGAGACTATAACCTTTGAGAGAATTTAATCTTATTAAACTTCACCAGTGCTACCTGGGATGCAGATAAACCCATAGCGGCAGCTTTACTAGACAAGGCCCTAGAAGGATGAGACAGAATGGTATCATGCTGTCCAGGAAATAAATAACCTCAATTTTATTAAAGTTTAGCATGAATACCATGAAAACAGGTTTACATGGTAGAATGAAAGGCTGTGTAACACAACAGAGCCTGCACAGGTCTTCAGTGCTGTCCCTGTTGCATATAATAACTTTTTAGAATTTCCCATGGATGACAGGAATAAAGGACAAATTTGTAAACCAGGAACCCTATTCACTGCTGTGTTCAGGTACTATCCAGAAGAGGGCAGTACTTTTATGTACGCTCTAGCAGGTGTATTGTAATATATTTTGCTCGTATATTGGATTTGCTGTGAGATGCATTAGAACATTTGCTTAGGCCAGTAAATTGAGTGATACGATTGTCAGTATTTTACCCAACATGTTAGTGCACTTAATGAAGTGCAGATAATTGCACTGCTCAATTTATAAGAATTGTTAAACCTCATAATTACGTCCATTATATTGTAGTATTTTATGGATTAAATCCTTTCAGAGCTTATTCAGGTGGTAAAAATATTATTTAATTCCAGTTAAATTATTGTAATTGGTTAATGTCTTAATTTTTTTCCAGAATAATTTGTTTTGCAAAATATAATGTCCCTTTCACAGAACTGAGATGATGAAGCCAGCCTGAAGATACCTTTTCTGTTGCTAGAACTTATGCAAAATATGTATTTTTTCTTTTTTTCTCTAGTTAAGTGCAAAGAATTTGGTTTTAAAAAAAAAAGTAAACTACAGAACGGTATTGGTGGCAGACTTAGTTATGGAACCTCTTATTGAAGTTAATGGACATTTCATGATTAAGTCCCTTCATTGTTTTGATATTTTAGTTAATCAGTACATGAGTTAACAGTGATGTCTGTACAGAGGCTGTTAAAATCATGGGACTCTGAAGATCATTTTCTTACCTTGGTAAGACCTTGGTACAGTCTTGAGCACAGTGGGGGTGGGGAAGGATTTCAAGTGATAGTGAGTATTCAGTTCAGAAGTAAAATTACTTCCCAATTAGAGGGTGATGGCAGTGGCCAGTTTTCCACAGTAGTGTCAATGAAGTTAGAAGGTTCATTAACTAAGGTCAGTTTAACTGGAGTTATCTTGGCTTTCTTTGTCTTTCTGTGATAAACAATTACAAAGGAGACAGATTTCTGAAAGAAGGACAGTTGGATACATTCAGGAAATGTGTTAGTGATGGAAGAGCATCAGTTCCCATATGTGCACTTGCCACAGGCATCACAAGCTTGTGACAAGCCCCTCTGGGCTACCTACACTTCAGGTGTCTCTCAGGAGGGGTGGTGAAAGGCATTCAAGGACTTCTGAGGTGGAGAGAGATCTGCCTTCTGTTTCCTTCTAAATAACCCTTTTTGCTCATTTTTTATTTCAGTTCTTATACAGGCATAGAAAAACTTCTGCAAGACAGAGATTACGTACAGGCTTAAAAGGTAAAATACATTGTGTCGAAATACTTTTTTTCCTAGTCCAATTACAGAGTCTACACAGAAGAAAACAGGGAAAATGACAAATGAAAGAAGAGGAAGAAAACACATAAACAAAGGGGAAAAATGCTAAGTGGATTTCTTCCATTATCTATTACCGGCCTTTAGTTTATATTATGTTCATCTTAATAAAGTACTTAAGAAAATACAGTTACGTTTGCTTAGGGAGTGTTACTTTAGGCAGTGTAATTTTTGCTGAACAGGGAAGTAAGCCCCTGAATTCTGACCAATTTAATTTATTTTTTTTAGTGGGAAAGCAAACAAAACAAGTTTCAAGACTGGATCTTGTTTGGTTTATGAAAGGGACTATTCAATGCTTTTGCTTGAGATAGCATGGGATACGACTCAGAAACCCGGATGATCCCTTTGCATGCTGTGTTGTTCTTAGGTTTTGCTCAGGCTCTGTGGACAGAACGGTTGTGCAGGCTCCAAGCTTGAGAGTTGAGGTTGGCTTCTATATGCAAAGTCAAATCATCTTTTTTTTTTTTTTTTTTTTTTACTCAAGCCATGAATTTTCCACTTCTTTCAGATGGTATTCTGATTGACCATTCTGTAATTTATTTCATCTTAAATGGATTTATTAAAATTAAAATCACAAGTCTTTAGTAAATGTTCCTTTTGGTAGTACACAAAATCCTTATGCTCTATCTCAGTCTGTCTTAATTAACAGGAAAAAAAGAGGTCCACTAGTTTTTTCACTCTAGTTACGAGACATGATTTTCAAATACAACTAGGAATGCAGATCTTCTAGCTTGGAGAGTGTATTTTATACTAAGTCACTTTTTAAATTAGAAAAGTTTCCTATTGAAAAGGTCGTAGGTTTGTGAACTATAGGGCAGGTCATATTTCATCTTGGTGACTTCTTTTGTGGACTTTTGGTTAATTAACTAAAAAAAAACACAACACAGACAGTAAATAGGTTTATGTAATGCTATACAGTCACCTCTGCAAGTGAGCTCAAATCTTAGTTACTTGTGCAAAAAAGCCTTTGTTGTCTCCTAACCTCCTAACAGGAGGTATTCCAATCTTATAACTTCCCAATTCACAATTTCAGCAATCTATGCCATGTGCTGTTGAGAGCACAGTGAGAGAGTTTACATAGCGCTGTTGCTTTTGCTTACCCAACGTTATTAATTCTCCACTTCTACAAGAACTGAATTTCCGACCGTTCTAATTCATTCATTTCCACACATGTGAATAAATAGATTTTAGACAGAGGAGGAATACAAATGAGACCGATGCCACTAACTGCCAGCATGGTGAAATACCAAGATTAGCCTCAGCCTTTCCCTGATTAATTTGCTTGATCAACTTTTTATTCTTACTGAAGTTATTGTTCATTGCTCACCAAATGGAAAAGAAAGCAATAATTCTATTGCAGAAACAGTGTGAGGGGATGGAGGGCAAGAACCTACCATTTGTTTATTAAAGTAATCATA
>NW_010143932.1:48827-76890 GCF_000699245.1 Pterocles gutturalis | reverse complement strand
GGGCTAAGATAATGGACACAACAAAAGTGTTAAGATGGCATATATTCAGCGATATTTTGCATTTATGTAGGTTCACTGTAAATATGAATATCAGGTTTAACTACTTGATTTTTGATTACTGGCATCTAACAAGAGGCACACAGTTATCAAAGTAAAAGAACTTCTGGAAGGCAGAAAAAAAGCTGATGCTTATCCACCGATGGCAGACTTGCAAGTAAAGCAAATAAAACAAGTATAGGTGTCATGGACTTGCACTATTTTCATAGCTTAAGCTAGTTGCTAGAAGTTTTTGCCACAGTGTTAGTTACTTTTGTTTTAGCTTTAGATGCAACATCCTGTGCTGCATTCTCCAAGAACTTTCTGCTTTAATAAGGTTTTTGATTCATTGTGCTGAATTGCAGAACTTAAGATGCATATGCATACATATTCATGGTTGTCGTGGGGAGTGGAATGGTGCGTACAGGTAGAGATCATAGTCTCAAAGCTGATGGCAAAGTACGAGGTGGAATGTAAGCGTTACAGATATTATAGGCTACCACAAGATCTCTGTGGATGAAAAAAAAAGCTTTAATTTCTTATCTACTTGCTCATGACAGTCTTTCAGAGCAAGAAAGGGGAAAAAAAATGAAAACAAGATGCACTTTAATGATGATAAAATGGAATTAAGGATGAAGAATAAAGAATTAATTATGTAGTGTAAGATGCCATGAGTTGTATCCCATCCATCCTGTTGGAACCCCAGATGGCCTTCCAGCTGTTGTCTTTTCCCAGAAAACTTAACTCTTGGACACTTGAATCCACTCCTTTTGAAAGCTCCCTCTGGAGGCTTCTGACTGTAAGCAGGCCATGTCCTCAACTCCACTAAAGTCCTCAGAGAAGCCTGAAACACTGACTGTGATCAGAAGGCTGATTTACTTCATCTAATGCTATGGTCAATGCTATGGTCATGAGGGCTATCTCACTCTTGCACTAGAGTATGGGGTTACTCTAGTGCCAGTGGATGGTGATTTTTGGAGGTGTGTAAATGCCCCCCCTTAAGGCTGGCTGTAGTCAGAGCCCATTTGGCTGGGAGGATGCTGTTGCCTGTAGGGCTTTTGCATGTGATTATAATCCACATGCATACTTGGAGAGAGTGCAAAATTGAAAATGATTTGCAGAAATCAGTTCAAGTGATGCCTGTACATTTGGGATCTCTAAGTTTGAGAGTAACAGGTGTGCAAACTAAGATCCACATTCTCAGAGACACACAGAGAAAAACAATACTGGTAAATTCAGAGCTGTGTTTGGCAGAAAATATAATACAAGAACATGAATGGTCCCTTTTAATGTAAACCATTCTATGATTCTATGGATGTACAAACTTATTTATTTTCTTACAGCTTTTCTTACAAATAGTTGCTGTTAAAACAGGTTTTCTACTACAAAAGAGTCATGCCTATAGTCAGTCCTTAGCAGCTCTTGGTTTCATCAAACAGGGGTTATATTCCTAGGAATTCCTGTGACAAAGGAGTCCTTGAGAATCTATAAGGTCATCCAATTACAAATGAAAGAAACTTACGGCAAAGACAACTGACTAAAGATAGAAGTCTCTGAGAGCATCAGGAAAAAAGAAAGAAAGAGTATGAGAGGGTGCATGTGAGAGAGAGAGCGCTTTGCTTCCTTGTATGAGAAAGGTAAGGGGAATTACGCTTGTCCTTAATTTTTGCAGTGAATGGAATCAAGGTCTTCGGTGTTGGATTTGGACCCTTTTGCTTTTCTTCATTTCTTCTTTTTCCCTTTTCTTCTATTTCTCTCTTTCTTTTGGTATGAACAGACCCCATATCTATATGAAAAACTGATATTGATTTCAATGGAGTGTTTTTAGATTTACATGTTAACAAAAAGGGACGCAGTGCTCTGCTGCAGAAGGAGGGAGGTGTAATAGCATAACGAGATCTTCCTCTGCATTTTTCTGTTGACTGCCTAAAGTCTCTAGAGAGTCAATTTAAGTGGACTGAGAAGTCCCCATTCGGGCCCAGACATTTAAAATTTCAATCAGTCTGTGTCTAACTTAATCATCTCATTAGCAGGATTGTATTTCATCCCGTGTGTATTCCATGCCAAGAGAAAAACTCTTGTAGGAAAGAAATCAGGGAGTTTAGATCAATCCATTATTTAATATTATGAAATGCAGACAGCATTTCACTTAAGGAAGGATAGCAAATGTATGAGTTTTTTTTGGAAGAGAGGTCAGTGAAATTTAATTACAATTAAAGTAATTATTCAGAATTTGCAAAAGGTAAGAGTCTTAATGCAGCTCAATGGGGTCTAATCAAAGGTCCAGCTAGTTCAGGTCTCTGTCTCTGGGAAAGAGAAAAAACCCTAAGGAACAGGGTGTATGTGCAAAGTGATTCACCAGGATTTCCTAGACCATGGAATATAGCTGGGCTGTTTTATTTAATAGCCGTTTGATCAATCTGTGCTCCCTGAATTTATTGAATTTTCATAGGAGCCTGAGAGCAGATAAAAGGCTTTGGGATTTTCTAAACTGAAGATGTCTCTGGTTCTAAACATTAAAGAAACAAGAATGTCTGTGAGCAGGAGCATAATGTAGTCTTGTTAACTATGGCTTGGTATTTCATGGTTGAATTGGTTGAGAACTCTGATTAAAGTTTTATCTGTTGTTGGGGCATTTGAAATGACTCTGTCCTGCGTGGATGCTATAGTGTCTAGCAAAAGCTGAGATTAGCCTTTCACTCAGTGAGACCACTAACTGGCTCTCTCATCTCTAATCAGCCTTGTGCTTTCACAAAAGATGAATGTACTTAATAAGCTTTTGGACCTCTATCTCTCTGTCAAATTTGGAAAAACTGTGCAAAAAGCTGATAGACCATGCAATATGCCTGAAAAAAATACCTGCATCCACACAGAGTATGATAGCGTGATTGCATAAGCTAAGTTTCTTTAGGAAACAAAAAATAACAATCTCTGGAATGTGGAAAGCATGCCAATAATATGTTAAAAACTCATTTTGGAGTGGCAAATTAATAGCCTCTTATTTGCCCTCTGAAATTAAAGCTGTTGTGGTAAATACTGAGTTTTTTTCCCCCTGTTAGAAAGTAATTATTTGAGATAAAAAGGGGAAAAAATATATTTCAAAATTATCTCCCCCAGAAAGAGAAAAATAAAGGAATTAAATTAAGAATTTTGCTTACTGATGATTTATACATTGTTTATAGGACACTGAAAAATATCTGTGCCTATATCTTTCATGCATGGCAATATTTACCTTCCTTATAGTATTTGTGGCATTCAGAACTCAATGTGACATGCTGTAAATATCACAGTATGTGTACATACTGTGTGTGGTAAATGTAAAGATTTTAATTGTACCTACTAAGCCACAGGTTTCTTATTGCTTGTTTGGAAGAACGATGCAATGAGCATCTCCCCAGGATGTTTACGTGATGAAGGGATTCATCAACATAGTTTACCTGATGCTGCTCTGTGGATGAAGTTGTTAGTGTGTAGCTTTAGGATATAAAACCAGAACGTGAGAAAAGGAAAAAGAGGAGGAATGTGTTTCTCTGATAGTGTCCCTCCCACATATACAGCAGTTTAATATCACCACAGTTAAAGAAATTGTCAGTGCCATAATGTGCTTTTTGCCTAGATGCTGCCTAACCTTTGCAGGACATAAATAAAGATACCATTGTCAAAGACTGCAGTTGGAAACAAATAATAAAGGAATTTAACTCTCTGCACTATTCTCAGCTGGTTTAAGACTGTTTTCTTCAACTGTGAACTACTATACTATGCAAGTCTGACTTGGTTCCTCACAGTTATCACACTTGTGGGTATTTTTCACTAAGATTCAGAGAGCCCAAGGTGTGCCTGAGGAACAGGCCATTTTGTACTAGGACAGGTGAAAGGTCTCAGTGATGTACTAGGCACAAATTTCCATGTCAGTTCTACCATGTGGTTATAAATGACCAAGATGCATCAATTGTGGGGGTGTGCTTGAGGTGTCCTCTGGCACCACAGGTTAGAAGAGAAAATACTCTAACCTGAGTCCTTTTCACAACACTCCTTTCTGACCTTTACTTCATTCTCCAGCACCAGGTTTTCCTCTGGACTGATCTTGTCTTAGGTGAAGATTTACTGAGGGGCTGAAGAGGGGTTAACCCTCTTCTCCCTCCCATTAGCCTGAGATGTGCTGTCCAGTGTTCTTGCATTAGCAGTTTGTACACGTGTGTCCTTCACCTCAGCTCTTCCAAAGCAGGATAGAAACTGTAGCATTGAGCTATGGTCCTCAAGTATTGTTATGTTGAGTTTTTTCCTTGCTGTGAAACAACACAGAGAGAAAGATCTGGGTCTTCTCCCTTATGGGTGTTTCTCTCCCTGCCTATGCCTTCCAATTCTGTGACTAGAGAGCTGCAGGATTGCTCTGGATTTAAAAAAAGCAGACCTGAACCTTAGCACAAAGATGCCTTAGAAAGCAAATTTGCAACTCAGCTGCTGAAATAATTTCCCTGTGAGCTCTCAACCCCTGTCAGTGACTTTTATGTGTTCTTCCCAGGGGCAAAATTGTGCTGCAGGCATTTTATGCTCTTCTGTTGCATGACGTGAATTGCAGAAATGCTTTGCTGTTATTTCTTCAGCTTGCTGGTTTTTGGAAAGTGTTTGGAGATAGCCTTAAACTTTTGGTTGTTATTGAATGGGGGCCTAAAGTGATGTTCCTCTATTGTCAAACTCTTTGCTGTTACTGGGAATGGATTTGAGGACCAGTCTGGTTCCATCTAATCCCATGTTCCTATGTACCCAAGCGCAGTGTCCTCTTGCAATGGGTTATCCCTTGGCTGGGGCCAAACCACACACCCGCTCACGCAATTTCCTCCCCCACTCGAGGACAGAGGAGAGAGTTAAAGGGGTAAAGGGAAAAAAAAGGACTCGTGGGTTGAGATAAGGACAATTTAATATCTGAACTAAAATAATATAGAAAATAATGCCATATACAAATATACAAATGAGTGATACACAGTGATACTGCCCCCCCCCGATGACCAAGGCTCAGCCTGTTCCTGGCTAATGATCCCAGAACAGGGAGAGTCCCAAAACCTCACTCAGGGAATGGAGATAACAGTCCGAGAGTCCCAGACCAAGAGCTGACCGGGATGGGGGCAGGGAAAGACCTTGGGAGAGTGACCACCTGGAGCGAGATGACCCGGAGCAAAAGAGATCCAGAACCAAAGGGCTGAACTTCTGGAGGGTCCTCATCTATATACTGGGCATGACATGTATGTTATGGAATAGGTTATTGGCCACTCTGGGTCTCAATCCCAAACCTAAGATCAAATCCTGGGCTGGTAACTGGGGCTGTGCTCCCTCCCAGCCTCACCTGTCTGCCGTCCTTGGCAGCGGGTAAACATCACTTTTTATCAGCTTTCTTCTGAGCACAAATCCAAAACACAGCCTCTTGCTAGCTATTATGAAGAGAGTTAACTCTGTCTCTGCTTAACCCAGGACACCTCTGCATGGCAGAAAGATGGAGAAAAGCTGTTCTTTTATAGGCAAGCACAGATTTTCCAGTTTTTTTAGGGTTTCTCAGGAGAATTGTGTTACAAGTGACTAGAGAAATATTGATTATGTTGGCCATATTCTCAAATTACCTTTTTAAGAGATTTTTCATAACATTTAAATGATATTATTATTCCTTTTCCATAGCACCAAATTGTACTATACGTCGTCTGACTGCATGGGAAAAATATGCTGAAATCTGGAAATGGATTAAATAAATGCTTGGCTTAGTCCCATATCATAGTATTTTGTTCTAGAAAGAAAGAACATCTTTAATTCTTTATACCATAGGAGAAGTGGAAAAGCTGGATTCTATTTATATTCATTATAATTCTGTCCCAGTGACTTTCAGCACATTGCTTTGTTGTGTTAGGTGAAAGCCAACCTTAGCCCAGGCTGCATCAAAAACAGTGTGACCAGCAGGTTGAGGAAGGTGATTCTGCCTCTTTGCTCCACTCCACTTGGAGTACTGCTTTCAGCTCTGGGGCCCCCAACATAAGAAAGACATGGACCTGTTGGAGTGAGTCTGGAGGAGGGCCACAAAGATGATTAGAGAGCTGGAGCACCTCTCCTATGTAGACAGCCTGAGAGAGTTGGGGTGGTTTAGCCTAGAAATGGGAAGGCTCCAGGAGACCTTATAGCAGCCTTCCAGTGCTTAAAGGGGGCCTACAAGAAAGCTGGAGAGGGACTTTTTACAAGGGCATGCAGTGACAGGACAAGAGGTAATGGATTTAAACTGAAAGAGGGTAGATTTAGACTAGATATAAGGAAGAAATTTTTCACTGTGAGGGTGGTGAGGCACTGGAACAGATTCCCCAGAAAGGCTGTGGATGCCCCATCCCTGGAGGTGTTCAAGGCCAGTTTGGATGAGGCTTTGAGCAACCTGGTCTAGTGGAAGGTGTCCCTGCCTATGGTGAGGGGGGAGGTGGAACTAGATGATCTTTAAGGTCCCTTCCAACACTAACCACTCTATGATTCTATTTTCAATTATGGAAACAATGCTCTTTTTAATAAAATGAAGTGTTAATAGAATGAAGTTATGAAGAAAACAGGCTGATGATCACTGTGAGGTGACAGAAGGAGGCAGAAGAAACAATTCAGAAGTTATATTGAGGTATTATGTGGGTTACAATTAGATTCTGGGTCATAGGCGGACTGTCTACTATACATATTTGAATAGACATTGCAAGTACTGCTTGCTCTTGACTGCATTAGGTCCCAGGGCCTGACAGCACTGAACAATTTAGCCAGATAACTTGGATATATCTTAACTCTTTGCAGACCACTAGGTATATCCTGCTTTTCAGAAGCTTTTAGAAACTAGAGCTGCAGTATAAATGTAGGTACTGTGCTTTATAGTTTAATTAAGAATAGGTTTTGATTCTCAGCTGCAGCTGGGTGATTTTCTCACACTGATTATTTTGATTGTGTAAAGAACAGGAGACATTATGTACTCTTGTGCTGCTCCAAACTAGATGCAAGCACCTCTAATAGTAACTCTGTAGAAAAGCAATGTGTATGAGGAAAAGGGCCTTCTAGGCCTTATTTAAATGAAAGGAGAAAATAGATATTTAAAAAGTTTTCTCAGCTTGTCATGATGGGTTCCAAGCATGGCACTGAGATAAAAGGCAGGTCCTGTAACTGGCTCTCAGAGGCAATGTGGCAAATGTTAATGATGACATCCCCTAACTTGATAACTGCCGAAAAGAAGGTGTATGAAGTTCACTTTCCTTCCTGCTGAAGCCCGTGATATAACCTGCAGAATCCCCTGTTGCTTTCTTGGGAAATGTGACTTCTTGATGACAGCAAGAATGACCTAACTCAATGCGAGAGTTTAGGATATCTGACATAATGAAATGGGCCATACTGGAAACAATTTTCCTCAAAGCTTGTTGAATATAATCTGTTCCATTTGTGTGTTGAAACCCTGATGCTCTGATATTTTCAGTAAGAACAGCTCGTGTGCAAGCTGCCTATCAAGAAATATTCACGGAATATAATTGGATACACCAGTTTTGAAACATGAGTCTGAAAGAACTGCAGACTAATTGTGTCAGTATTCAAGCATAAAAAATGACAAAATTCAGTGAATAAATGATTCATCATTAATTACTGCTGTTTCGTGGGCATTCAGAGTATGATAGGCATGTGCAAACTTTGCCCAAAGATCATCTAATAAGAAGTCCTGATGACTGCATGAACATTAGGTGCAGTCATCGGCAGCAACATAATAGAATGACTTTTTTTTTTTTGTGAGAAGTTTGTTATTAGACTGTTTTTTCAGGCTAAATTGCTCAGCTAGTTACACTCTGTTGCTTCACCCAACCTAACTTGGTTTCTTCCAGTGTACCCACCCGTTCTTCCAGCCACCATCTTGAGACATTTCTTCAATTCCCTGAGCAGTTCATGCCTTCAGAACCAATGCAGTGTAGCTGAATGTGCTATTTTTTGTGGATGTGGCAGAAGAAAAAGATTTTGCAGCATTATGGGTTAGTAGGGTTGTGCATCCAACATTACAAAACATTCTTATAGAGGTTTTTTTAAAATAACATTATTGGGATATTATTTGTGGCTTCATAGAGATTAATTTACTTACAATTTTCTGATTGATTTAAATATTCATGCCATTTTTAAAGCTTCTGCTCTTGAGGTGTCTGCATTTGGGTAAAGTGTGTTCAAAGTCCTTCCATGATAGGGGATGCAAGGTTACAGATCTAAACCATGGCAAATTCCAATATTTCAGTGACTTTAATCATACTGTCACTTGAACAAAATTAACAACTACATGCACTACAACTGTACCACTCTGTAAGATTTAATTTTGTTGGTGGTGGTTACAACAGTCAGTGCATGCACTGGTGCTGCGTGTAGCAGCTGTCACTCAGTATCATTGGGAACAAATTTTCCTTTGACTGTAGAATAGGAACTGCAACTAAAGAAAATCTGGAGCTGAGAATCTGGGAAAATACCAGCTGTGATGAATTTAGACCCTTTCTGGCAGCCAAAGGAGTAGTGCACCTGTTGGTATCTGGTGATAGAAATGCACAAATTTTAATTCAAACTGAAATAGCTTCCTGGACATACTATATACAGATGGTTTATAGCTTTATAATCCACAATGGCAGTCCCTAGAAAATTTCAGTAAAGAAGTAGAACTGATTGTTTTCTGGACTATGGTGAAAATAGTTGGGTTTTGCCCTACATTTCAAATCCTAATGATTTAGTTGGATTCAACTATACAGTTCAGATATAAAGAACAAACGGAGGCACTGTATAAAATCTCTGTTGAGACAGCTAAACTGAACGGTAAAAACACTGTGGGAGAAAACGGCATGGTTAAAGAACTACAGGTCTTCATGGGAGTGAGTTTTAAGAGGTGTGAAAGACTGTTGGACCATGTAAAACTGAGGTCATATCTGCCACTGCAGAAATCAGTCAAGGTGCCCATCTGTCTGGCCCGCTGGGATCACCATACAGCACAGTGATAGTCTAAAGGCTTATCTGAGCTTCAGTAAAGTCACATACATTTTGATCTTATATGTGGAGGGAAACCTTGCTCTGGAATCTGAACACATGGAAATTTGAGATAGATAGTTGACATTAAGATACTAATTTTTTAACATTGACAATATTTAAACTGTCACAGTTGCCTCTAAATGTACCTGAAATTCTGAAGTGCCAGTAACTGGTGTGTTTAGGGAATGTCATGTTATAACAATAATGGTAAGTCTTATAGAGAGTGATCTTCAAGTTCTCCCTTCTCACTTTGTTGCTCACTGAGCCAAAGTCTCCACCTACTAAATTTGAAGAATGCCTTTTAACAAAGACAAATCGGTATGTAGAGCATACTCTTGTCTTCTGCTGTCTTGAATGACTGGGATGATTACTGGTCTGTGGGTATTAAATAGTCAGACTTCATTAAATACAATGTCTTCATACAGTGTCTTAGTGAAAGCTTAAAATAACTTTTATCATTTGTTAAATTCAGTAGTCTTTATTTGCTTGCTTTCGTAAAATATATTTGAGAACACAAACTCCACAATTCCCATGATGTATTTTTGTGATATATTTTTATTTCTTTTTATTATCATCAAGACTATTTAAAATAAGAGAGCTATTAAGGCAGACAGCTGGACAATGAATAAAGGCTGCAAAGATTGGGTTTGACAGAAAAAATATAGCCCTACACTTAAGGGATTTATTATTACAGTTTTTAATACTTACTGTAGTATGTTACAAGGAGCTACAAAGATGTGGATTACTGAGGAACATGAAGAGTTAATCATAAATGTTTTTAACAAGTGACAAATTTGAGGCTCTCTAAGCATAAGGCTGCCCATCTAGTTCAAGTGGATGTTTTACCATTTAGAGTGCCTTTGATTACATCTGGCTGTATATCCTAAAAGTGTTAGGTGACACAAGAAAATTTAACACAGATGGTGCTTTTAAATTCCCTGAAGCAAGAACAATTGATGATCTGTTTCAATATCATCCTGTCTTCAAAAGGGGACCTTTAAGTATTTTCTGAAGTATTGCAATCTATTATCTGATTCATGAGCATATGCAGGGCTGCCTCCCTTTTTGAAAGCTTTAAAACTTTATTTTAAAGTAGTAAAAATTTGCCTGTGAGAGAACTAATTTCTACATTACTAGAATGCAGACACTTTAGGAGTGGAACCTGCCATGTTTTTGTAATTCGTGACACCTAAAGCAAGGATTTAAGAGGAAAAGATAGCGTGTTCTCTTGGGATGGAAAAAAAATTCCAGAAGCAATGGGAGAAGAACTGTAGTAAGATTTGCCCCAAATGCTTGTTAAATAGACAACCTAATTGTGTAGCTTTATAACATATATCAAAAGTGGCGTATAAAATAAGAGCTATCTGTTGAAAGAGATGATATGGTGATAGTTCTGAGGTTTAGAGAGATTTTTGATAAAAGTAAAAGCATAAGAGGGAACTGAAGTTCTAAGGCAACCAAGCATCCTGACCTTTTAGGTATATGACTATGGCAATTAATAGAATTTTCATGTCAGTGAATTGGCAGGAAAGAAGGACAAAATGGTTTTGTGTTCTTTAATATTAGGGTGTTTCATTCATGGCACAGATTTTATTTCAGTTTCACTGTGTTAGTAGTATTATAAAGCTTTTTTGTTACAAAAAAAGGGAAAAGAAACTGCAGAAGTGAAATGAGGAATGTGTTGCTGTGGGTATTGGGAATGTCTGTGTCAGTTAGAAACGTTTTTTCCCTCACAGTAACAGGAAAACACACCTTAGATAACATGCATAATAAACAGGTCTGTTTCCCAAGAGACGTATTTTGTCACCAGGTATCTGGTTTGTCACAATGGTGTATGCCATGCCCGTGGTCATCCTGACATTTAGACAGGACTTGGGAGTAGCAGGAGTAGCAGACCTAGACCTAGCTGTGTGCTGAGGGTGCTAAAGGAAAGGTCTGTTGCACATCTTCCTGAAGCAGGCCGGGTACCTGGAAGTGCCATGTTTTGCTAGTAGCTAAAAATTCTTGTTGTGTGGTAGAGAGAAATCCACCATCTCAGCCCACCAAGTGCTCTGTTCACTGCTGGTAACAGGCTGCTCCAGATGTGCTGAAGCATCAGTGGAAACTGCTGTTTTCATTTGACAGCCTGTGGATTTATTCTCATGTGCTGTCTCATCCTGTTGTTCTCACTGCCTGTCCCTTTTTTCTTCCTGCACTTTTCATTCCCTTGTTCTCCTTCCCTGCTCTTTAACTTTCTCCTAACTTTTCTCTTTCCTCCTGACCGGTATACCAAAGGCTGTTCTTATGCCCATAGCTCTTTTGTATGCTGTATATGTTCTCCATGGTTTTTGTTTTGGTCTTCTTTAGACTCGAGGGTTGACAGGGCAAGTAGTGTGTCCAAAGTATAGGGCAAAATGGTACAGCCCTGTAGACGTTACAAAATATAAATTATCAGATTAATAATTACAGCTCTATTTCTTCTTGTCTAAAGGTCATAAAGCTGTGATTCATTGTGAATGCACAAGACATCTCTCTGGATACTGATATTGTTGGTGTACAAGGTATTCTAAATGCCACAGCCACAAATTAAATGAGCTATAATTAGAAACCATAGTCAAACTGTGTGACAGTAACACAGTGATTGCAGTAGCCTGTTGTTTCATTGATGTTCATATCAGAAGAATGTACAGTGAGAAATGAAGCTGGTTATATATACTGAGCAAAACTTTGTCTCAAGCATTTCTAACCCGTGTCTGTGGTATGAGCAGTGGAACAGGTCAGCATACTGGGTGGTATTCAACTGCTCTACTTTAAGGGTTCAAACATAATGTATTTGTGACACCATTAGTTGTCATAAGCTGCCTTGTAGACAGCATGGAAAGATGGAGACAGTTTCAGAAGACAATTTATGTGACTTATCTTAAATATTTGCAAAGGGATAAGATAAGCAGGACTCTGGTAGGGCTGGTTTTTCCTCAGTGATGATAAGCACAGCCTGGATGGCTACTTTGTATTCTATTATCTAACTTTTAGACACTGAGATTTAGGTGATACTGCTGTCATTTATGGTTACCTGATTCATATGCACTTTTTGGAGAACAGACAAAATATTCAGGCCTAGGGCTAGTGGAACATTTTGACAGTTTGTTTTTTCTCCCTATATGGTCTCGCTCCACACAAACTGTTTCACAGCACAATGAAAATAAGGGCAATGAGGTCTACATGGAGCAATTGACTGAGTGCCTTTCGGCACTAACAGATGTTCAGCAGTGACACTGATTTTGATTTGCTTAGGATGCACTCCCCTGCTTTCCACAACTGTCTGCCCAACCCACTGCTATGTAACAGAGTACTATAGTAAGGGCAGCAGAAAGGATGGTGTTTCTGGGTCTCAGTTACCTCTAGGGCACAATGATGCCGTATCAATAAACTCCTGATAAATATTCATTGCACTTATATATTATCTCTGAATTGGTGTAACCGTAACACAAACATATGTTGTCTGGCAGAGAAGAAGGATGGTCTAGTGCAGTGGTCTCCAAAGTAGGGTTTGCACAACCCAGCGGGTGAGCAAGAGAATCCATTGGGGTGTAGGAAGACTTTTTTTTTTGTTAGTATTAATAAAATAAAATAATAAATTTAACAGTACTGTTTAATTAAGCTTTATCTCATCCTTTTCAATTTTTTTTCTGGATATGTTTAAAATAATAGTATTATTAATATGGTATTATTATTAATAATAGCAAGAGTATAATGTTTTTAATAGTGCAGTAGTACATGTATATAGTTTATAAATAAATATATATAGGGTTGTTTACTTGAAAATTTTTTACTGATAGGGTGTATGATCAAAAAAGCTTGGAGACCACTGGTCTAGTGGATATGATAATATTTAAACATTGACAGCAAGATTTGCTAGAGGATGTCTGCCAGAGCCCTTCATTGTGTTTTTGATGGTTTCATGAAACTAAAGGCTTTTGTTCTGCTAATCTCATCTGATGCAGAAATTGGCTTCTGTTTATTTGAGGTAAACATTACCTCGAGCAATGTGTTCTCAAGGCAATAGACCTGTCACCGTTTAGTGGAAAGCACAGAAGATTAGGCCTCTAATGGCATCTGGAGACAGCAGAGGGTAGGCATGCTGAAGTAGAGATGTTAAAATATATTTAGAAAGCATGAATCATGAAGAAACAGATCTTGCTAAGGAGCCCCTGTTATGAAGTTTTAAAAGTAACATAGTCATCGTATTGGCAGGGTTGCCTGTGGCACAGACAAAATTGATTGGGAGGTTACCTATGGACAGACAATTAGGCTTGGATCCAAGTGTGTGTTTTGCCAACGGATTTTATCCTCTTTTTAACAAAGCAAAATCACGTAACTATAATGTTTTGTGGATTTCAGCTCTATAAAACCTGATATTTTACCTTTTTTTTACCATATTATGAGCTGTCACAAATTATTTCTCTTTAGTTTCAAGGTTGGGGTCCAGATCTGGTCATGCTGGAATCAAAAAGTCTAATAAAGGCCTGTAGGAAGTGTTGTGTGTAGTTCTGATTAAGTTTCAGGATGTGTCAAGAGAGATCAATGAAGCATCTTGGAGAAAGGATAGGAACAGTACAGTGGTGGTGTAAACTGTGGTAAGGTGATGCTGAACGATTTGTGAGTTTGCCTGTGGTGAAGGAATCGTCCTGTTTAGCCAGCAGCAGAGCCCATCAGTCCCAGTTTCCTACTGGAATAACTGTCAAGACGAGTTACATAAATTTCCTCTATTCCGGTGTAGAAAGTGGCTGCACTTTTACAAACAAGGGAGACCGTGCCTTCATACCATTTTTCTAAGCTAGGCACAAAATTTTTAAAGCAGTTTGAGATCTTTGAATATGGTTTGCAGGACTGATTCTGAGAACCAGAATCTTCAAGTTAAGTCTATAGGAAAGGTAGAACTAAGCACGTCTGTAAATCTGTTCCCAGAGGAGTTTCTTTATTGAAGACTAGTTATAACAGGGCTGCTTTTCTCATGCAGATCAGTGACTCTGTTTCGTCAATAATCAACTATTTAAAGCTGCAAGATGCTGATGTCATGCAGTAGCCATTTTCCCAGAATGGTGGACATTAATCTTAGGTTATACTTGGACACTGAAAACATCTGCTAACCTTTCCTAAGGTCACCGCTGAAGATCTCCTAGCTCTGCCTTCAGATCTGTCCAGGTTTCTTAATCGTGCTTTTCAGACTTGAATGGTGATACTCCTCTGTGAGAATTGCAAGCTGTCCAGCAAGCATCTCCATTTTCATAATTTCATCATTTAGAAGATGTCACTTTAGGTAAAGGTACATGAACAAATCCCAAGGGGACATAAATTTAGTGCCTCATTTGTAGTACTATGGTGACAGCCTGGACACGTGGTGCTACCCTAAATGAGATGTCTCTGGAGCATGTATGTGAGTATATGTTGCATAACAGTGGCAAATATTCTTTACATTAATGTACCAGCATACCTGATTGTAACTTGTTTGTGTCCTAATTCCATAGATGACAGAATGATGTGTACAGTTCAAGCCTGAACTTTTACCGTGAGACTGTTTTTTCACACTGCTCTAACTCCTTTGGTTTTAGTGTCATGATGGCTTGGTTTGCAATCTAATGTTTGACTGGCACAGTTGTCATCTTGAAGTGAGAAAGAGTCATGCTCCTTCTTCTGTATTAGAGAACACTGATAGCATAGGTGTGAGAATCTGTAGCATAGATAACATGAAAAAAATGGGGAACACAGACTGTAATGTACAAAGAATCTTAAAAATTCATAAAATACACATTAAAACAAGGAGTAGCGAATGCTGCTGCTTCTTTTCTGAGTTCTGTTGGAGGGTATTTAGGATGCACACTTGGTTGAAGTGTTAACAGCTTTGGTTTGCAAGTGTGCTCAGGGATCTCACATTTCATGTTAAGAAAGGTAATCCGGGTATGAAGTGTACTGCCTATAAAGAAGAGAGAGAAGATAGGGTTAATGTCATCTGGGAAGGGAAGTGCATCACAACTTGCCAGTTTTTTTTTCTCCCAGTCTGTTCTGAACCACTTCCAAATCACCCAAAACCAAGAAAGATCTTCATGCTTATGTTCTTAAAAACTTCATGAGTCAATCAAGCTGCTTGCTTTCTTGAGTTGCTTCATAAAACTTTTTGTCTCTTAATTACATGGGGTAGTTTTAGTTCTCTTTTACTCTTAGTAATGCCCAAAGTTTTCAATATCAAATTTGAGATCCTCACATCCTACTCACTGTATTGTTAAACAAGATTGTTCCTGCCCCAAGACCTCATAGTATATGGAAACAAGATGTGAATTATTATAAAGGATGGCTGGACTGGAGGGAAGTAAATGATGGTAATCAATGTAGAAGAAAGTAAATCACTCTCTGTGCATTTCAGTTGTTTCGTTTTAGTTAATATGTAGCTCAATAATCCTTTCTATTCAGCAGATTGGCATCGACAGATTATTTCACAGGGTTTGTAACAAAAGTGTATGTTGAGAAGGTCCTTCAAAAGGAAGAGGGAGAAAGTCTGATGGATTTTTCAGAGATATTATCTTGACTTGTGGAGAAGGAAAAGATATAATAAAAAGTTGACTGAAGAGAGGCTTTTCAAAATGAACAGCAGAGTTTGAATGGCTTCCTGGAGTTGAGACACTGTTATTAAAAAATATTCAATGTCCTTTTTTTTGGAAGATACAGACCTTCACTGTCTTATTTTGACTAGAACCTGACTGGCGAAAATGGTGGCATATTCTGCACTCATTACTGAAGCCTCAGGATGACTTGAATCATAGCATGGGCCTTGCAGTGGAAATCTGTAAAGAAACTAATTCAGATAGATTTTGTGCTGCAGTATAAGACAAAATTTGACATGACATATATTTTTCTATAGAAATTTTTAAAACTTTGTGACTAAAAAATAATTTATTGTCGTCAAGCTCAGTAAGGAAACTGCAAGTGAAAAAAGGAGAAAGCGTTGTCCTGTTCAAGTTGCATTAGCAGAGAAGTTACAAAAGTAAGATTTGGAATAAAAAAAAATTAGTCATAGAGCTTTGTCAAGGTATTACACTGGTTAGTACTATCACCACATGTAGAAGTATCTCTCAAAAAAATCACTGGAAAATCTGTTTCTTAGACTATGTTGATTATAGAGCTTTTTTTCGTATTTTATAATGATACACACCTCCAAAATGTGAGTTTTTCAAAGCCTGAAAATAAATGACTGCTCAAAAAATGTTTTGCAACAGTAAAAAGGTGACTGTGGTTATACACTGAAATTATATTTGGTCTTCATGGAAATGAGTGTGCAAAGGCTAAATTGTTCTGTATTTACTCATGTTAAACAGCATTCTATAAAACTTTTGAAATTCTAAGTAGGAGGGTGCCAGAGATGAAGTGACTGTTGGTCCTCAGCAGTTGGTCCCCTAATTACCTGCGGTTACTTCAGAAATTTGTGGCTCTCTGGTGTGTGGTGTGGCTTTTTTTTCTTCTTGCTAACATAGTGCTGTGCCTGACACGACCTGGTGAGAAGCACAATGTCATATTGCATGCTCAGTGTGGGCTGAACTCCTCCATTCACACTGAGCCTGAACTTGTCTTGGTGGGTAAATCACTGTAGCAATCTTTTTTTTTTTTTTTTTTTAAATTTCAGAAAGGTGTCATTGGCTGCAGGTGGCTTTGTAATCCTTCTCTACCCTTTTGAATAATGATCTTCTGTTCCTTACTAGAGCAAATCATCTTTATTTTTCTGGGAAAGAATGAAAAAAAACAGTAATTATGCATTTATACTGTGGGCTCTTTCATGTAAAACTACTGAGACAGTGTTTCACAGAACCGTCCTGGCAGGTTCCTAGAGAAGATTTTAAAGAATGGGCAAGAAGGAAAATCGATTATATCTGGGGAAAAATAATCCCAAACACCTTCAACAGGAAGAAGACTGATGGAAATCAATAATGTTGAAAATCAGACCTATGGGCAATAATAGACAATTAGATAAAAGTTTGTTGTGAAATATGGCAGCAAAAAGTCAAAGCAGTTTAGAACTGCAGCATATTTAGAGGCATCACAGCTAGAACAGAAAGTGATAATGCCCCTTTCTGAGAGATGCTAACACTACAACTAGAAAAAAATGTTACAGTGCTGGGCACTTCAGGACTAGAAAGATACTAAAAAAATCAGGAAAGGGCCATGGATAACAACCACTGTGTTTAAGAACCTGAAACTGTCACCTCTGGAAGGAAGAGAAAAGACTAAAAATTTTTTTTTGATTAATGCAACTTGAAAAATGGGAATGTGTTTTATTTGTAAGGGTGGTAGTTGTTGTTGTTCCCTCAGAAAATATAACTTTTTAGGTTCTGAAAAAATTGCTGGTAAAACAAAATTTTTATTTTGATAATAAGACACATATGGTATTATTACCATAACAGAAATTACACTGATACATTATATTTTTATTTGTTACATTGCCATTGCATATCTTGAGCAGTGGTTTTATATTATCAGAAATACAGCAGAATTCAGTGGCTGAAGTAAAGGCACTTAACAATGTGTACATAATTTTGAGGAGGTCATTTTACTTCCAGCTACAGCTCCTGAAAGACATGGGTCTCTTGTTGCCTTTCTGAACCACCCGCCTCCTGTGCTACCGCTGCCCAGGCAGAGTCAATACTCAGGCGCTGCTGGCCCACAGGAGACTGGGCGCTTGCAGCACCTCAGCCAGCGGTGGATGTCCATGTTTGTGTGACTGAATTCTAAGTAAAGCATTTACATAAAAGAATTTCAATTTCTTCATATTGTTTTCTTGCTTAATTTCTGTTCTTAAAGAAGATGGCAAAATCCCCCTCTCTAAAGAGCAGAAATTGCCTCTATTTTTGTTAGAAATCCAGCAAAATCATATAAAGATTCAAAAACTAAGGTAAAGAATGAAACATAGAATCAAAGAAGATTAGCTAGAAAGTCTAAGAATCAATGAGGATCTCGGTGACTGCTAAGATGGCTCTTGAGACCACCTACCTTCTTAGAGTATCAGCCTGGATGTTAGGGGCTCAGCTATCCCATGGAAGAAACACTGTTGTTCTTGAGGTTATGAAGTGCCTAAAATCTCCGTATTTCAAACTAAGACAATGTAAGATAGTCTGGATCCTGCTCTAAGAGACAGAAAAGATGCGGCTACCCACCTCATGTACAGTTGCCCTTTGCTTTTCACCTGTGATAAATCTGGCATACTGTTCACTGAATCTTCAACAAGCATTTCTGGATGACTGGAAGTGGCCACCCTAGTGGTATTAGTATATCTGTAATAGTCTAATGCATTGGAGTGAAGGAGATTGTGACAGTGTTACCATGACCTTAGTGACAGAGATGGGAATCAAGAAAAGGATTTTGTGTGCACCGAGACTAGATGACATACTTGTTTGAGACACAGCTATTCAGAGTTATTGTTATACAGCATACTTGTCGTATTTAGATACTTCTTTCCTTTCTCTGTTTCCTCGCACCTCACCTGCCAGGTAAGACTGTCAATTTAAGAACATCCATCTTTTGGAAAAGCCCTCCAAAAAAGCTGGATAACATCAATGAGGAAAAAAGTGCTCTGAGAAAGGAGTGAATCACTGAAAAACAAATTGTTCTCTCTCTATGTATGCGTCTTATGTACACTTAAATTCTCTGTGTGAGTCTACCCTTGAATGGTTGGTCCTCTTTTCTTTAGAGGGAATTAAGGTTGATATTGATTTATTTTTTTAGTGCCTAAAGAAAAGATAGTAAATGAATATTAGTGGCATATAAACTTTTTTTTTTAAAGTCTTGAGGCAAAATTATTATAATAGAAGTTATTTGGACTAAATAGCAATCTAAATTGTGCACTTCAGACCAAAGAAGTGATATCTGTTAAATATCTTTATCAGAACAATATTCCTCCAGCCCAACAAATCTTTCCATGGATGAGGACTGGGGAAGAGGGATAAAAGATGATGAAAATTGAAAGATTTTTATGGATTTTGCTACATTAAATACTATTAATGCAAGGAAAATATTTAAATTGATTTAACAACAACAAAAAAAGCATCAATATGTATGATAAATTGTGACAAGGTGTACAACTGAAATGTAAAAGTGCAATGGATATTGTACCAAAAGGCACTGTTAATCAATAAAAAAGTTTTTATGTACACAAGTGGAAAAGCACTTGTTTTTTTATGTTTTTATGGTTTGTAATGTGCAACATGAGCTTTTTATATAATCAGTCTGTGCAATAGCAAATGATTAATATTATTTAGGATGATTTTTACTTACATTAATTCACAGTCTTTTGGTATTACTTTATATGACTACACAGGCTTTAGAGCTCTGCAGTGCAACATACAGTTATTTAAGATGCTGGTAGATCACTCAACATAATCAACTCCCATTGATGTCTTCTCAGCTTCAAGAAGCTTCTCAGCTTCAAGAAGAACTTTAAAATGTTATATGTCCCCAGTCAGAATCATTGCAATGAGCAACGCTAGGAAGCTGTTGAGCACCTGTTTCAATTTGAAAGTTTCAACCTTTCAATCCTCTTCCAAGCAAACAAACAAAAGTGTATTTGATTAATAAATTATCAACTTCTGTATCTTTCATACTTTTTGTGGTTGAACAAATACTCTCACATGGCAAACATGTTTGTAGGACCTGTGCAAACACAATTTTCTCGTGCATATGCACACTGGCTCTTGAACAACACTTAGGCAACACTTGTTGTTCTGCAGAATGAGTAGAACAGTGTTAATGATTTAAAACAGAAATCTGTAACGGGAAGAACTTGTCAGGCAACCTGATTATTGATCTCTCTTCCTAAATCTAATTTAACGGTTTTCACTTGACAAAATGATCAAAAAGCCATATTCTACATTGCTGTAATTATTTTCATCAGATTAATAATCTGGTATACAAAAGATTCATAGTACATTATCTCAGACCCCCCCATTGTTATTGCTTAAGCTTAATTGTCAAATTCAGAAATTTTACCTTTCTCTGTGTGTGTTTGTGTATATAAAGCATGTTATTGTCCAAACGCCTCTTAAACACTGACAGACTTGGGGCATCAACCACCTCACTAGGAAGTCTATTCTTGCGTATGACTATCCTCTCGGTAAAGAAATGCTTCCTAATGTCAAGCCTGAACATTCCCAGGCACAGCTTTGCACCATTCCCATGCATCCTATCTCTGGACACCGGGAGAAGAGCTCAGCACCTCTCTCTCCATTTCCCCTCCTCAGGAATCTGTAGAGAGCAATGAGGTCACCCCTCAGCCTCCTTTTCTGCAAACTGGACAGGCCCAAAGTCCTTAGCCACTCCTCACAGGACAGTTCTTCCAGCCCTTTCACCAGCTTTGTTGCCCTCCTCTGGACGCATTCAAGGACCTTCACGTCCTTCCTAAATTGTGGGGCCAGAACTGCACACAGTACTCCAGGTGAGGCCGTACCAGCCCTGAATACAGTGGGACAATGACGTCTTTTGACCAGCCGGTGATACTGTGTTTGATGCACCCCAGGATGTGGTTTGCCCCCTTGGCTGCCAGGGCACTGCTGACTCACATTGAGCTTGCTGCCGACCAGCACCCGCAGGTCCCTGTCTGCAGGGCTGCTCTCTGACCACTCCTCTCCCAGTTTGTACTTGTGCCCAGCATCACACCATCCTAGGTGCAGAATCTGGCATTTGGGCTTGTTAAATTTCATCCCATTAGTCATTGTCCAATACTCCAGTCTATCTAGATACCCCTGCAAGGCATCTTGTCCCTCAACAGAGTCAACAGCACCTCCCATATTATCTCTGTATGTGTTAGCGAGAGTAATGTTGAAACAGGGTATTCAGTTTTGAGTCCTGCATTTAAAACTGATTCAGAGAAAGAAAAGGTTTAAGAGCTGGAAAGTATATCTTATGATAGGTGACATAAAGAGCTCACTGAAGAGAAGGTCAAGAGGTGATTTGAACTAGTCTGTGTGTAAATCAGGAAGAGAAGATATCCTTCGTAGAACAAAAGATATTACAATATTCAATAGCCAAAACTAGTGCTGAACAAATTCAGAGAGAAAAATTTTGTTTACCAGTAGCATTATCTAAGATAAGAAAAGTTCAGAAAATTATTTAAGGTGTTTCGCTGCTGAATACTGTCAGCCAAGTTTGGAGATTTTTCTAGCACTAGTGATGTGGTAGCTGTTTAATAAAAAATGATCTCTGCACCAGGGAATGGGTTTCAATTAGCAACTTCTAGGTGAGGTAAGGTATACTGTGCAGGAGATAATACCAGGCATTGGTAATAAGTTCTAGATTTTCTTTAAAATCAATGAGTTACAGCTCAGAATAGGAATTGAATGAAAAAAGTAACATAAACCCTTCCATTTTAGAAAACATCCGAAACTGGCTGCTGAAAGAGCAGAGTGATCGAACATGAAAGAAAAACGTTCTGATCGTGTAGGCTCTTTAAATAAAGGACATACTGTTAGGGCTCCTTTACTGAAGCCTTCTTCACTGAATACGAGCAGAGCTCTGTTGTAACAAGTAGATCAACACTTCCAGAGCTTTTCTATAATCAAACTTGGGTCATTATGCACCTAGCAAAAGAAAAGTGTGTCTGGCTTCTTTCTGCAGCTTCAAAAAAATCTAAAAAAAGAAAAGATTCCCTCTTTACTACTAAGGTTTTTGTTTTTCATGACAAATGGTAAAGCAGGAGTTTTTGAAAACTTCTGCTGGGGCTAATTTCTTTTTGATTCTTATAACTGAATTTTTTTAGACTTTTCAACAGGAACAGAGTAGAATTGTTGCTCCTATAATGTTAGGAGAAGTGGGCACTCTCCACTTCACAGGCTGGAGGTTGGAAGGCTCCACTTGGTCTGCCTGATGCGAAATGAAAGTTGAAATAGCAATAGAATATCATGTCTCACGTGTTGCCTATTTTATAGAAAAAGTGGTAGTCTATTCACTGAAACATACCACCTTTGAAAGTGACAGCTGCAACTGTATTTTGTAGAAAGCCCTATTCTGTTAGAATGTAAATGCTCTTAGGGTTCGAACCCCTCGAGGGACTCTAATGAGAACCAGAACTCAGGCTTGTTTTTAATAGGTCTTTTGTTTGACATAGCTGGTGAGCTGTTTAAGCCTGAGGAGGATGAGACAGACCTAGGCATAAGCAGAAGTGGGTCTCTAGGCAGCAGGGAACTGTAACACCACTAACAATGGCAGGTATAGGGTTGAAGTGCCTGCAGGGTTAAGAAGGAAGTAAATGTTTTATCCATGCTTCCTGGTTTAGGTTTAGAAATAAATTCCTCTTGAGACATCAAAATGCAGATTAGATCCTGCCATTCTGGTAAGATTAGGTAAAACACTAAGAGGTACGTCATAATGATCACACGGTGGGATTAAGATGCATCAGATGATCAAATGCTTTTTCTTCTGGATGTACAAAACTTAATAGGAATTAAGAAATCCTTGGAAGAATCTACCAGAAGTCCTGGGAAGAAGCATATTTTAACTGATGTAGTGCACAGCTAACAATAAGGAGGATGTATTTCACTTTTTCAGAGTGATAGAATTACATATGCCCAGTCATTCACAAAGCCAGTGCCTAAGTCACGGAAAACATCACAGATGTGAAAATATGATTTTAATATTCCACCGCTTCTCTTGTAATTTCACCCAGCTAGACTCTGAACATTATCAAAAGCATCCAATCTTATTAATTCTGTTACTTGTGTGGGCTTTATTGATCAAATGTCTATGGAGGTAAACACAGTCAGTTGGGGAGAACAATGAATTGGTTACTTGATGTCCCAAGGTATTGATTTCTCCCTAGAATATGCTGATTAACCGCAAGCTGCTCCCCAGTTACCAATAAGAGACCAGAATTCTGTTTCCATCCAGAACATCTTGAGTACACTGCCGGATAAGGCCATAACACAGGGAAACTCTGCACAAAATATCAGTCTGACTTGACAATAAATTAGTAATATAATTGCTTTCTAGTCATTTAATTTATAGTGCGGAAAACTGTAACCATGAAGTGCTGCTCTAATATGCTGCCAGGTATTAACTGTCTAGGCAGGAAAATATAGTATTTGGCCACATATTGTGTAATCAGAATACATCCTGACCGTACTAAAATTCAAGGAAAAAGCCCCAGAAGCAGGAAAAGGAAGCAAATGAGCACTAGAACAGTGGGGAGAATTACTATAGTTTTAAGATGATGTTAAACCAGGTTCTTATTGAACTTAATATCTGTGATCATGGGCGCAACCTGTTGTCTTCCATGACATTAATTCCTATATGAATGCTAGTGAAGGGAGTGTCAGATTCAGTGTGTATATCCCATGGAGTTCCTGTCCTAGCTCCTCAAATGGAAATCTGTAGTGACATGTGGGCTGTGTTTGCACGTACAGGTTTGGACAGTTGTGCTCCTGTTCCATCTGTGCTCTCAGACAGCTGGGTGCAAGCCAGCAGTACATGTTATCATAGTGCTAATCCTAAAATAATAAACCAGGTAACATGGTTCTCTAGTTTTTGGACTGGAGGTGGTTTATATCGAGCCAGCTCAGACCTCAAGTGAACAAGTAATGGCATCCGCTTATGTGGATGTGCTTGTACAATCACACAGGATTTTGTGCAGCTTTGCATTCCCAGGATGTACATATTTGATATTATCTTTACTTTCTTTCCCTCTGTTGTAGAATTTAGGGTGCAAAGGTAGGGCTGCAAAAAAAAAAAAAAAAAAAAAAAAAGTTTTTCACTGATATTGTGCTGACAGTAACTCAGCTAATCCTAAACTTCTTATTTTTATGGATTGTACTTGATATTAAGTATGGTGCATTTTATCTCAACAGCCGCTCTTTATCATTCTTTCTTTCACTTTGTGGAGGAGAAGGAGGAGGAGAGAGATCAATAAGCCCTTGGTTATCTTGGATTGTCAATGAGCAGCATATTTCTAGCTCAAATTATTTCAATAGATGTTCTTCTTGGAGATGGCACTTGAATATGTGCACATAAAGACTGCAGATTTTGTTTCTTTTTTCTTTTTAAAAATTGCCTGTTGGTAATGTTTCTTCAACTGAGGCTGATAGAATTGGTGATGAATAAAGAGGCAGTTTATTCAAGGCACGACACAGCTGCTTGCTTTCTGCTTCCCTAATGTGGGGACACAGAGTGGTTTTCCTCAACCAGCTCTAAACTCTGACCTCCTGGGGCAAATTATGGTTTTTGGCCTTGGGTCTCTTCTGATCAGCAGGAGCTGTCATGACTGGGCCTTGTTGATGAACTTAAAGTGGTTCTCAACATGGAAAAAAAAGGGGTTTTAAAAGAAGTAAAAGAACAAAAATAAGCAGGTAGCCAAATAAAAGTACAGTATGTGCACTGGGTAAATAAGCTTATCCATGAAGGTAAACAGAATCACCTCAGGAGCAGCAAGGTAGAAGAACACCTCTTGGGTGTTTATTACTCGACCTCCTGTCCCAAACAGAAGAAAGGAGTCGGCTAGAGCAGGGAGATGATGCAGTGCTGTGTTGCAGGCAGTCGTGACACTTGGCCAGGGCCTGAACCAGGGCCAAGAAGAAAGCCCCAGATTTGGGGCTAGAGCAGATTCCCCAGTCTCAGCTAGAGGAGCCAGTGGCGCTGAGGCTGAATGCATGAGCTGCAGTCTGATACCTAATACAGGGACAGAGCTGTCTCTCTAAGCTGCCTTAAAGCAGGATGGAGCTCAAGTACGGTGGCCACAGTTTGGAACTTAGAGTTTACTTAGCTCTCAACAAGGAGAGAATCTGTGGGACACAGTAGGTAGCTTATTGAGTTTAATCCAGAGTTGGCTAAAGGTGGTTGGTAAGCTTGAAATGCTTGATAATATAGCGCCCAGCAAATAGCATTTGCTAAATTAAGTATTTATGTTTTGACGAATGTCGCATTTCTTAAGCATACTATTTGACGCATGCTTTTCTTAAGACTTGTTCTCAGTACAGTATTTGTGCAGAACATGTTGTTTATTTGTCTAGGTGCAGCCTATACTGGTTGACATCAGCCTGTGCCTGATATGCAGCAAAGCATGCTATCTGCTGCCAGTGGTGGTTTTGGGTAGAAACAGAGAATTTTAAAAATACAGAGCTTGCAGGCAGCGAGGCAAGGAGCAAATAATGAAGCTATTGGCTAGCTGACCAATAGCTTGAATATTCTTGAATAGCTCTTTCAGAACCAGAACAAGTTAAAGATCTAAAGGTCTTTTTCAACCTAAAACATTCGAAGTTCCTCAACATTAAACTGAATAAAAATTGTAGTTATGCCTCACAGTAAGCAAGAGTTAAGCAGAATTATTTCAAACTAGATGATAATGAACTTGAGATGACCAGAGAAGGGTGAATAGGATGGAGAAAGGTTAGGTCAGGCTTATAAATGAAGATAGATTAAAGGTATTTAGACAATTTAATTTAGAGAGAACAGTAAGGAGTGAGATCATAGAAGTAGCTGAAAACCGTAACAGATTCAGCTGAGACTGGAAAACTTTTCTTCTTGGTCTAAGCTTATAGTAAAAAAACTATTAGGCATTCAGTGAAACTTTTTTGTAGTAAATTTATCATAAATACTTTTGAAAAAGATTTGTCTTTGAATGAAATGCCTAATGAGTGAAATTAGTTTCCAAGAGAAAATTTAGTCAAATAATTTTAATAAGATTTCAATGGAAAGGGAAGGGTTTCAATGGATCTGTGGAGAACGACAGCAAAGACAGTTAAACCACAATTAGTTCTAGAATAGTTAAGCAAAACTGGATGACAGGGCAAACCAAATGTTCTGCCTTCTGAATTATGGTGGTTATACATAAGAAAAAGAAATTGCTAATAAAATTAGATGATTGGTCATACTCAATATTTTCCTTTCATCTAAAATGGAATACATATTCCCACATGTTGGCAGAATAGTTAATGAGACAGTGCTTTGTTTTTTTTCTCTCTCTGTAGTTAAGTGCAAATACACAGATTTTCATAACTTTCCAGTCTGACCTGGACTAAAGATTTCATTCCAGAGGCAAGAAGGGTCAATAAAACTGTGGAGGGACTCAGAAGTGAGTGCCTTGATAGTCAGAGACCTGCTGAATGGAGCTGTCAACATGAAATACATACTTTATTTGTTTTTTTGAAATATGCACAATGGAAGATCTAGGATGGTTTTGTTCAGATATAAAGCTGTTGACAGTGTACAGTTTGAACTGACAAAAATTATTTTAGGCAACTGAATATACCAAAATACCATCAGAACTGAGATGCTTCTAGAAATCCAAAGGATGTGCATTTCTAGGTGTTGAAGGGTTTTGAGTAATGAGAGAGCTATGAGCAGCAGAGGCAAAACTTGAAAGAAAGGTCACTACTAATTTTAATCAGTATTTCAAACATCACAAGAAAATTGTCTCTGGCTAAGGAAAGCAAAAGTGCTCTGAGTTAATATTTTCTGGTTTGAATTATGCTGCATTTGAGACAGAGCTAATAAAGTAAATTGAGAAGTAACAGTCTTTTAGTCTTATCTTTGCAACAGTGATCAACAATTCTGCTGTTATAGAAACTATAAATAATATATTAGAAGAAATTAATCTAGTCAAAAGCAAAGATGTGAAATATCTTCAGCACACCTTTATAGATATGGAAGGAATCCTATTCAAATTATGTTATTTTACAATAGTATTCCCCAAATTGTAAATCCTTTAAGAAATACAAATGAATGGATATAATTAACTTTTATGATGGATGACTTGTTCTATAAAAGAAGTAGCCTTTTTATAGTGATGGGGAAGAATTCTAGGATGGTTAGTAATTTCTCAATGCCTTTATACTCTTCGGTAGGTGAGGGTGATTGATAACATAGGACATGGCCTCTGTAATTGGAGTTGCAATTCTGATATAAGTTTTTACCGTGGAGCCTGAATTAGCCCAGTTTTCTGATGCGGAAACCCTATGTGCTGAACTATTGTTCACATTTGTCTTTTTGTAACACTTTCTACATTGGTATTACTGGACAAAAGGTCCAGCCTGGCACAAGCAGTTTATTGAAGTGTTCGGCCCAATACACCTATTAAAGTTTAGTTTGTATGCAGACATTGACTGGGTACATCTACTGGGACTTTTAAAAGAGTGTTGAAGAGCTGGGCATCTGCTTGCCATTTGTGCCTTGCAAATGATGGGTGTATCAGATGGCTATATTTTTGGTAGGTATGGTTTTTTCCCTTCTGCAACTAAGCAATTTGGATAAACTTTTTCCTATACTTTTTTTCCTCTCCTTGTGTAGAAGCACAGTCAAAGAGGGTGTTTCATTGGTTTGATTTACAATGTTTCAGTGTTATCCCCCTTGTTAAGATAACCTCATTGTTGTTTCTACAAGCCCATAGTAGGTACCTTGAATTACAGTACAAATGAAACAACACATGCTGTGTTAGACAGAAGCCTTCACAATGGAAGTAAGGAGTTGTTTTTTTTTTTTTTTTTTCCCCTTGCAGAAAATTAATATTGTGGTCTATATGAAAACCTTTCCATAAAAATGAGTTGCTAATTTTAAACGTGATTTTTCTCTGATGTTATTCTTTGGAATTTATAACATTCACTGAAAATTCATTTTTTAACTTTGTTTAGAGGGGTTTCAAACCCACATTCTTTATCTCTGTTATTTCTGGTATTACTGCACAGTTGGAGCTAGAAGGAGGCAGTAGATATATATTTCATGTGTTTTCTGTCATAGCTTGAGAAAGTCTCAAAGCTGTTGTCAGAGAAGACAGAAGTACTACAACACCCAGGTTAGCACATTAAGTCACCCTAAGGTGTCCAAATTAAGGAAAGTTACTGTCCCCATTATGAAAGTCATTGCCAATGAGTGTTGCTGGACTAAAATGTGTTCAGTGGGAGACACTGATTAAGCAGGTCTCCTGAGTGTGCATCCTAATTAAATAGTGAATCTAATAATAGAAGTTGTTACAGGTCACTGGCTGGGTGACAAG
>NW_010143932.1:0-48796 GCF_000699245.1 Pterocles gutturalis | reverse complement strand
CCTGCTGAGCAGGAATCTTGAAATTTGGTTATTCATTTTTTATGAAACACTGAGCATAGGGGAAAAAAAATATCACCCTATATACTGAATTTTGAATTTCTCAGAAAATGTTCCAATTACTTTATTGGGTTTAATGTATTCACAGAACTTTGTAAAGAAGTTAGAGAGAAGCTTCCAAATTTGCAATTATATCTAATTACTATTACTAATCTATATCATAGATTAGTAATAGTAATTTTAGCCAAGCAAATTGACACAAATTGGTGAATCAACAATAATAGATACAGTTGTCCGTAGAAAGGATTGCTTTTACTGACACTACATGTTGGGAAATGGTGAATAAGTGACAAGCCTCAGGCAGTAAAATCTTGCTTTCACATATTTATAGAATTGCAAAGTAAAACTTTATGAAAGAAAAAGTATTGGTTATTCAGAGAAAGATATGAGGAAATCTCTACGTTCTCCAACTTTCACTGGATGTCACAACTGTCTGTTACTGCCAGCTCCTGAGCAGTGAGGGAGAGGACAATCCAGATGCTGCCAGGAGGCTGAGAGCAACACCAGGCCTGGCGGGCTGTGGAGAGGTTTCTCAGGGGCCAGTTGGGATTGTGCAGAGTTCCCTGTCCCTTCCTATGCTGCTGAGTAGGCTAATGTCAAACCTGACACCAAACACCTGTGTGTGGGCGAGAGTTAAACGTTTAAAAACTCTTTATTTCTACACTGCTTTACCTGTTTGCTTTGACTTTTCTCTATATAAAAAGTTAATTATCATCGATTATATTCTAATGATCCTGGCCTTTTTAAGTTTGAGAGACTTACAATCATTTTTTGTAACCCTGTTATATGGAGAAATTCTTGATAGATACACCCAAGGCTCTGCCTCATGAGGTAGGAGAGGGGGGTGTGTGTCTCCTCAGATGCCCAGAGCTCACTTAGAACAGTTGTCTGGAAAACCTGCAAGTGGAAACAGGACGAAAGAGGGAAGATAGAAGTTGTAAAAGCATTTCAAAGACAGAACGGTAATGGAAGAATATAAAAAAGAACGTTGTTAAATGGTGGATGTGTTTTGAAGTAAAAAAACCCCAAAGTTCAACAAATGTGAATGATGAACTGTAAATGAAAAAAAAGTCCCCAAATTAAGCATACATCTTGTGAAGATTAGAAATTACTACAAATGAAAGACTCCTAACTCTAAAGTGTGCATTTGCAAATGAAACCACCTACCTTCTGCTTGTGCTGCTTGCCATTGTTTGTAGAAGTTGGAGAAATGGCACAATTTTCTTGCTCAGCCTGGCTAGATCTTATTTTAGAATTACAGAGGCCTCTATTCCTCATGATACTTGTGCTTCTGATATCCTCTGCTTGTTCAGAAAACTGTTAAATTATTCTACTTTAAGTATATTTTTCCTGAGTATTGTTTTTCGGGTTTTAAGGAGTGTACCTAGACATCTGAAACCTTTTTGCAGTAAAGAAGTCTTTTTAATGGGTTCCAGGGTGTTACTTAGGATATATAATCATAGAATCACAGAATGGTTTCGGTTGGAAGGGACCTTAAAGATCATCTAGTTCCAACCCCCCTGCCATGGGCAGGGACACCCTCCAGTAGACCAGGTTGCGCAAAGCCTCATCCAGCCTGGCCTTGAACACCTCCAGGGATGGGGCATCCACAACTTCCCTGGGCAACCTGTTCCAGTGCCTCACCACCCTCACACTGAAAAATTTCTTCCTTATATCTAATCTAAATCTACCCTCTTTCATCTTAAAACCATTCCTCCTCGTCCTACCACTACACCCCCTGATAAGGAGTGCCTCCCCATCTCTCCTGTAAGTACTGGAAAGCCCCCAGTACGTATTTAAGTGTGTATTTAATAACCAGTTATGAAAGGAAAACTGAAATGTAATGATCAAGAGCAGAATCTTTTGTTTATAGTGTGCAATGTCAACAGTTATGTAGTAACACTTTAAATTTTTACCGTTTTGCCATCCTGCATGTGTTTTCCTTCTAAAAATCACATTTAATCTCTTTTATGTGGATTTATGGGTCTGTTTCAAGAATTGTCTCTTGCAGTATTGATATCAAATATTCTGGGCCTTGAGAATTCATGTGTTATTATTTAATGAACTTAATAAGCATTGTTAACTTTGAGAATTCTCATCTTACCAATCAGAAAAAAAAAATCAGAAATTAAGAGTTTTTAAAATCACCCATGTTGTCAGACATTATGTATGATAATTTCTCCTCTCCCTATATTCAGATGGGAAGGGAGATTAAGAAGCAGCAATATCATAAGCATGAATATTGTCAAAGTTGACCCTCATACCTACATGTGCAGCTTTAAATATAAACATGCTGCATTTTTCACCTTTCTTGTTACATATATGAGAGCAAATAATTGTATGTACATAACTGTAGATGAAGAAAAACTAGTCTTATAGAAGTATTATATCCATTTGCTTACCATATGAGGTGCCTTTGCTTGTCTAATGTTAGGTCCCTAAGTCTTGCTGCTTCTGTGATTATTCTTATGAAACTGTTTCACCCTTTATGACATTCTTTTCATGCAATCTTTCCTGATGTTCAGCGTATTCTGTTACTGATACAATTATGTGTTGGATCATTCAACATAATGCCTACAGTTCCTCCCTTTGTAATTCTAGACCGCTGAAATAACTACACCCCTTGTGATCATCAGTAAGGCCACTGCAGAACTTGTAGTAATTTACCTTAACCCTCACATTTAGAAAATACATATATTTTTTTAAAGAAAGTAATTTAGAACCCAAATTGAGAACTCAGTGAATTAAGGATTAGATATGGTGTTTTATAGACTGATTCAGATGCAGAATCTTGTCTAAGATTCAGATTCAAGTTTTTGTTTGGGATTGGATTCAAATTCTGGTATCTTCCATTGCTCAGGTTCAGTGTATGTAGCTCGTAGGAAGAAGCATTTAAACCTTATTGATTACAGTTGCAGCTAAGGCCCAGATTCTTCCCGCCTCATTTTAGGTGTCCTTACCGATCTACATAAGAGAGAGAGAAAGAGACAAATGTTGAGATTTTGGGTGGACTGACATGCCTGCGGACAAAGTCTGTAATTTTTATATGGATAATGAAGAGACAAGAATGATAAGGACCTTGGAGTAGATATCTACTTTGTTACATACTTTAAGTTAGACTGGATGGTCTTTGGGACTATGGAAACAAATGAGCATTTAGTCTGCATCATTTCAAAGGGGTAACAGAGAAGTGAAGAAATCAAGACTGAAGTATGAGGAAACCTGATGAGCAGATTTACGTTTTATTGGTTGAGAACATGAGTTTAAAAATTTCCCAGCATTTGGTGAAATATGCCATAGATGTAATGGAAAATAATTTTTCAGAGTTCTGTTAGTTACATAGTTGAGATAAGAATGTCTGTGTGATATTTGGAACACTGGTAGATAGACTAATTGCTCATTCAGTTCACTTACTGTCAAGTTTAATTCCTATCAATTGGTTGAGCTGTACACATTTAGCTCTTTCATGAACTAAATTTTTAAAGCTGTTGATACCTTTTTTTTATAGGTGTCTTGAATGTGGCCTATTGTACTGTTGTTTTACTAAAACAAGGCAGGAAAGCTATGGTGTTTTAATTATTTCTTTTAGTTTACCCTTTTACAGGGTAAGACAAAGAAAGCTGGTTATGATGTCTAAGGAGTTCCCTTTTTAGCTGACCTAAAAGGGGAATTTCCTCATTGTCCTGATACGTTTATGCATCATATACTACATGTGGTGGGAAACAGGGTGAAGCCTGTGTTCCTGATACAGGTTTGATCCTCTGCTGAGAACTGCATTCTACATAAAAATGAATAAAATATGCAGTTGCAAATACATGGGTTGAAGTCTATTAAAATATTATTTTCTAGAAATGTGAGTCCCTGGGTGCAGTGAGCAATTAGGCTGAGAAAATTCAAAGGACATGGTACACTATAAATTTTATTACCCTTTTAGCCTGCCAAGATCAGCAGAAAGTCTTGTGTGCTTTTCTTTTTTTTCCCCTCAAAGAACAGAATTTTGCCCTCAGTACAGAAGAACATACTGTAGTTCCCAATGTGATGAGGCATTCCCTGAAACACTCTTAATTTAAGCGCTAGTCATTTGAGAATCAACAAAACATCCTTATTAGAGTATCTAAAGTAGCCAAATTAAATTTAAATCTTTGATCAACCCATCTTTAATCTGATCATTTCTCTAACTGAAAATCTAACATTTAATTACCGAGGCTTACATTAAAGTATTGAATACCAGAGCATTCTACTGATCTTTTCTATGCAGCTTTGAAGAATAGAAATCTTCTTTTGTAACTGTCATCAGAGAACTTTTATTAGCTTTCTTGTCTCCATAAAACAGGCAATTTGTCCATGAATCCTCTTTCTGCACAAAAATTAGATGCCTTTTCTTAACTTTTTAATCTTATGGATTATGGTAGCCTGAAAATACAGCTAGAATTCAATAATGACAATTTTTTGAATGGCAGAGGTTAGGAGTGACTAGAAGAAATTATTCTTTACCAATGAACTCTCAGTAAAGTGTTCTAAAGTAACAAAAAAGGAAAAGGAATGTGGAAGAGGATTATAATTTCTTTGTGGATGGACATTTATTTTCATCTGCACAGAGAAAAATGTTGCAAGACAGGGGTGTTGTTAAACACAAAAGTGTCACACCAAGTTGCATGCCACTAGAGGAAAAAAAGGGCACAGTCACCTTTCCCTGGTCTTGGCAGCCTGAACACACATCCTTTTGATGTTTCTGATGTCAAAATGTGTAGCTGATCTTATGAAGATAAGCATTAGAGAAATTGAATCTGTGGGTAGAAGAGATATGTCTAAGTCACTTTGGTATAAATCAGTGTCATCTTCAGTAATATTTTAATGAGACCTTGCTGTTATGAATGACAATAATATTAAGGAATGCTGTGTTATGTACCATTTCTGGTGGGGCTTTCTTTACCCTTGCTTCTTTTCATGTGAGCATGTCACTTTCATGAGTTTCTAAATCCCAACCAGGAAAGAAGAGAGAAAGCTGAATTTCTTATCAGTTGTAGTGTTGGTTATATCTAATGTTTTTTCTCCTCCCTTCCTTCTCCCACTCTGCTTTAGAAGTATCTGTTCCCTGGGGTTGTATTTTCTGTTAACAGGTGCTGAAGGAATTAAGTAGGCTCCAGACATGAGTTCAGATACTAATTTAGAGGGCATAATGAACTTTTTTTAGTCCACTTTTTGAACTGTGTACGTTCCCTGTCTCCTGCATATTCTAGAATGATTGGGACAGAAAGCACTACAAGTTATTTAATCCATCTCACCCACAGCAAGATTGACAAGACCTATTACACTTCAAGGTAGATTTTTGTTTATGCTTTTAGATACCTCCAATGACAGGTGTGTCACAGCACCCCCAAGCACTCTGCTTGAGTGTTTTAGCTGCCCTGCTTCTATGGATGCTTTTCCTGTTTCTAACCTGAATCTTTCTTGCTGCAATTTAATCTCATTACTTTTTGTCTTTCATGCCATGGGTGTAGAGAACATATCTGTGTCTTTTGTGTAAGATATTTAATATAATATTGCATTTCCTCTGTTACTTATTTTTGTGAATTAGCAGAGAGGTGTAAGCTTTTTAAGTATGCCTAATTTGCCTGGAGGATTATTGACTTAAATGTGAGAAGAAAAGAACGGTAGGCAAGATATCTGCTAAAACCAGGAGACTTGCATGACCAGTTAATGATAAGAAATGCCAGTGAAAACCTAAGATACTGCTGTCTGCCAGAAGCCTGCATGATAACAAATGCTATTAAGAGTACCGTGCACTTGACCCAAGTAATTTGCTGGGAACAGAGAGAATCATTACAAATGTGTAATCATCAAGGGACAGAGAATTTGGACTTTTTTTGGTTTTGTGGTTATTACAACAGCTAAATAAGTGGATCCAATAAGTAGCCAATGTTAAGAAAACAAAACAGTCATGATCGCCACATTTGCTCGTAAATGAGTATACCCATACCTGGGTTTTGTTGCCATGTCGTTCAAAATGTAAACTGTTCTACTACCACCCCACCCCGAGTTCTCTTTCCTTATATATTCCCAATGCCAAAAAGTATTTTTATCAAAATCAACATGAAAAATTTGTGATTTCTGAAGTGGGATTTTTGGCACTGGTGATGCACAAACTACTTTGTAGTGATTTGAAAAGTACCAGTAACAGGATTTCCCTGCACTGCTCCTCAGTTTTTTGTAGGCTGTAGAAGATGCTGGAGGCAGCCATTTAACCCTGACAGCATCTAGAAGGGGCTTTAAAGAAGAAGCAATCGGCAACACAGAGCATATTAAATGTGGATTCCAAGGGTTGCCTTCACTTGCAGTCATGGTGGTAAAACATTGTAACGCTTCTCATCACAACTTGGCATACACCGTGGAGCTTCTGCTACCTGTAAAGAATAAAAGTAACTAACTTATTTTAAAGTCTGGGGAAAGAATGGTTTCTGCTACTTTTGCTCTGGATGTGAGATTTTCAGGTAGCATCATGAATCTCACGGATGGGTTTGAAGGAAAAAATCAATGATGGAGTCATATCACTAGCAAAATTCCTTTTTTTTTTTTTTTTTTTTTTTTTGAGAGAGAGAGAGAATTCCGCAGCCCTTCTGTTCTACAGGGCTGTTGTGAAGCTGAAAGGCTGTTCATTAAGGAATTTTGGTCCATTTCTATATCATGGATTAGTAAGCCTGCAAAATGCTGTAATGTTTCAGCTCTACCATGCAGCTTCACAGTAGTTTTCCTGGGAAAGGCTGAAAATAGTTTGTGGAAATATTTCTTGTGCTATTTCTGGATTTTCTGCTGATATGACATGCTGCTTTGATGTCCCTTGCTACATAACAACATAATGTCATCTGCAATGGCTTCATAGTGCAGAGAAAGTATGGAAGTTTGCAATTGTTTACCTGCTGTGTGTGTCTGATGGAAAGTTTACACTGGGCTCTTGTTAATCTGACATGCACTCTGCAGCTGTGCTGGCAACACTTCAAACAAGGGAGGTTCAGACCTCTGTAGTTTCAAATGAAATAATGACTTTCTGCTAATCATATCGTACTAAAATGTTGTGTAACCTTCATTAGCACATTTTCAGCACAGATTTTATGGAAAAAAAAAATATCCTGGACCAATTTGCAAAAACGTCACTGATTTCATATCGTACTAAAATGTTGTGTAACCTTCATTAGCACATTTTCAGCACAGATTTTATGGAAAAAAATATATCCTGGACCAATTTGCAAAAACATCACTGATTATGATAGCTGTGTGGGTGCTCTCACCTTGGGAAGGGTGATAAAGCTGGTACCTGTTAGCAATGTGGGAATCTTTCTGCTAGGCAGCTCTGTTTTAATACACTGCTGACAAATGTATTCAACATATTTTTGTGCTGTCCTATATTTAGTCATTCTCTGTAGTATTTGCAGCCAGTAGCTGTGTACCTTTAGATATGCTATGCAGAAAAGAAAGGAAGATATGAAAGTAGGGAAGAAAACATTCTTTTAAAATAGAATTTGCTAGTGGAATCAAAATAATCCTGTGCTGGTAAGTGGAGCAAATAAAAGTGATGTGATACAGAAAGATTGTTTTCTTCTCTCTTGTGGATTTGCCTTTTTAATTAAAATAAATTAACAACTAAGTACTATTTAAAGCTTTTCTGCATATGCCACAGGGCTTTCAATGTCCTGTCATGATGAATCATCATGTATTGAAACATCGTTTTGTCTGGCAGGCTTTGCTGTTTTGCAATAACGTTGATTCAGCAAATGTGAGATAGGATGCCAAGCAGTAGGGTACCATTAAAATACAAACCAACTAGTTTCAGAGGCAAAATGTTATCTTAATGACATGAACACCTGGCAGAATGGTTTTACATTCAAAGTATTAGGTGTAAGTAGTCACTCAGTCCTCCTGTCAATCCCGACTTGTACCTTCACAGGCCTTATGGCATTCAGCTGTTTGTGAAGAGTGAGTCCTCAAAATAAGCAGTAAAACTCTAATTATTTCAAGAATCAGTATTTTTGCTAGTGGATCAGGAATAGAGATGCGATGACTCTTAGGGAATGACAAATACGCTGTTGACATTACCCACATCTTTTTCTATGTACCGCTCACTGGTGTTAAAATAACAAGCGAGTAAAAACTTGAGATATGTATAGACATTTTTCTAGCAGTCTTAATGTTATCCCAAAGCAAAGAATCTGCTTGTAGATCAGTAGATAAACTGTGGCCTTATGATTCAGAAATGTAAGAGTATGTGTGTATGTTGAAATAAAATAATCTCTGTGTTCAGTATCGGGCACTTTAATTGACATTCCCCATTACGTGACACATGTGCAGCAGGACCTGGGTTTATCTGTCTTTGGCAGCACTCTCATAGAATGATTTAGTTTAATTACCATCATCTGTGTAATCAGTGGGAGTTTTATGTAAATAAGAGAGTGAGATGGACATGTAGCAGAGTGAGAAAAAATGTAGTTTTTTAAATGAATGACGGGATTAAGCTTAAATTGCAATGTTTGAATTCCTTCTGCATTTGCTTTCAAAAGTGCTGCACTGGATGGCATGAGTATCCATAAGGGGACTTCAAGCCAATCACCAGAATTAAAGTGAAAAAGTAGAAGTGTGTGTTGGGTATGTCAGCCTATAATGAGGACAATAAGTTACATGACAGAATACCCTGAAAACAAAACCAGAGATGACTTTATGTCTTCCTTGCATTAGTAGTGTCATGGCCTCCTATTTTCCCTGATTTTGACTTAGCTGGTTAAGCAAGACAGAAGCTTTGCAGTTTTCCATTACACAGACCAGGTGGCTCAAGGGACCGCACGGTCTCCTGTTAAAAACCACATGTGCTTCCAGAACTCTTAAAAAATTAAATAAAGCTGATAAATAAAAATGGCCACTCCCAATAACTCACTTTTAGATCAGACATGTATAGAAAGAAGCAGCTGTATACAGCTGCTGTATTTACCAAGTCTGATTAAAAATGCAGCAAAAGACAGTCCTTCCTGGTAATTTTCTGAGAATGGTTATATCACAAAATACCTATTTGTCTAGCTCAAATATTTAATTCAGAACAATTTGGGCTTAAGGACTTTTTAGTGAATTTTACGGATTTGTGTCTAGCCTCTTGTTGGACTTCACTATTATTAAATTTCAGGCTTTATAATCTGTGATTCTGGGGAGGATTCAGTAGCTGGACTACCTCCCCTTAGGAATGACTGCTTCCTGAAAAATTGGGCTGCATGAAAATGTTATTTCACCACTGCTATTAGCAGCACAAATAATAGGAACATAAGTTTCACTGAGCAGATGCACTATCTGCTCACAGCAGTCAAATATCAGCTTCAACCCTAAATTTAGATAAGAAATCTAAATTTCTTGATAACCAGACATACTGTGTTTATCTGTCTAGTCCCAGCTCCTGTCATTACTGTAAGTATTTCAGATAAAAAGAAGCATGTGGTTTCTGTGTAAATAAGAGATTAATGGCAGGTTTTCAGTATTGAAGACATTCTTCGGTTTGCAATGGCAGTCAAAGGGCTTGTGCAATTTGAATTCTTAATATAGCTATTCCTCTCCCTCTTGTTCTTCCATTTCCTCCCCTTACAAATTGAGTACAAGTGTCTATGACTTGTACTCAGCTAAGTACTCTTCTCCAGATACACTTGTATTGAATGCAGTTTTTCTAGAAAAGATGAATCTCAGCATATGGCTGGAATGTAAGAGTTCCTTCCCATCATTTTTGGCAATATCTTGTTTTTTTACTTTTTTTTGACAATAAATCTAAATGTTTTCTTGTAAGGAATGTTTTCTTTTTTTCCTTCCTCTGTCTCCATCAAACACTTCTACACTCCCATACATTTTACTTTATTGTTGAGTTACAAGGTAATGTGGATGGTGCAGAGGTTGTATACTAATTATAAAAGTTTTTCATTCGTAAGTGCTCAGTTCTTAGGAAGTTCAGATGAATAACCAAAAACCAATATTTAAGAGCTATTCATTGTTAACACTTGCTCTCCTGTAAGTGATGATTTTGTATTGGGAGTAATAAAGTCAGTAGATTTGCTCCTAAATTAAAACATATTGGCAGATCTGCCTGGTGAATTCTGCTGAATTGCTTATGAAACTTCTTTTGTATGAAGTCTAATCTGCAATGCAATCTGTTCTCAGAGAGAGATACATTAAAAACTGGCTATCTTTTCTCAAAACGGGAGACATTAACAGGTATAGAAGACTGTATGCTGTATTGCCAGTTCACATGGTAACCAGTTAAAACAAAAAAAGCCCAAACCCAAACATACTATAAACTAAAGGAATGAAAAAGCAAGGAGTTTTCTGTTCATCTTTAGGGATATTCCATCCTCCTCTGCCACTTTATTCTGCAACTGTGTAGTAAATCATATAGCATGCAAGTATTTCTGAATGCAAAAACATTTTTTGCATTGACAAGAGCAGTGATAAATATAATTTGTCCTTGTAGTAGCTAGGGATACTCAGTTTTGGGAAGTTAGGAAAATAGTAAAGCTTAAACTAACCTTGCTGGGCTGCTTTGTATTTCTCAATGGGATTATTAGTAGTGAAAGGAAGTAGTCTATACTGCAGTCACAGCAGAGAGATGTCTCATTGTTTAAAGGGTAGGGGCAGAACAATCACGAGAATTGTAGAAAATTGGCTAAGCTGTAGCCGAACATATTTGAAATTCTATATATATGCAGAACAAATTAATAGGAAAATCCTTTGGGTTTTATTCATGCGTGAGTATGGTTGGTGGTAGAGCAAGTATGAATAAATTGTTTAGAAAAATTTCAAACTTTGAATTTGAGCTGCAAACATTTTACCCTGCTGGCAGGAGCTAAAATTAGAGTAGATACATTTATATTGTTATATAAATGCACATTTCGCAACAACTGCAGATGCTGCCTGTCCTTGCAGCAGCTCAAAGAGACATCAGTAGGTACATGTGATGATTAGGGGAACTTGTATATGATACATGGATTCCAATCAATATTACTGAATTATTATGTAGTTATGTAAATTATTGTATTGTGAATACTTCTTCATACTGACAAGATTTCCAACAGATACCGTTCAGCCTTGAGACAATACTTGAAATTTAATGATTGTCATTTAACCAAGAATTAATATAATTTGTCTATCTGCAGGAAGAGGGTGGAAAATTACTAAACACAGAATAAAGAAGACAAAATTTTATATATAGATGGAAAAACCTGGCAAAAAACACTGCAGATAAAAAGAGAGGAACCGTTGGGCAGAACATTGTCAATGAATAACGTGTATATACATTGCTTAGGTATTGGTCTTGCTAAGGTGAGCTGGGCTGAAAAGACTCCAGGGTTCAGAAGTAATTCTCAAGATTCCCAGAAATGTAATGAAGACACTTTACAGCTTAAAGGATGTTAAACTGCAGGCTTGCAAGGATGCCTATGTCTATAGCAGTGTATTTTTCATGCTTTAGTAGTGAACAATTTTGCTTTAATTTCTAGGTGTTGAATAATCCCAGTGTGACCAGGTTAGGTTGAGGAATAACTCTTCTGCCTCTTTGGCATGCAGGCTGGGGAGAAGACTGGCTGGTGGAGACAGGAGACAATCTGTAAGGTTAGCACGGTGACACAAGCAGGGAGACTAGGGGATCTAGTTCTGAGGGAAGTGCTGTGAGGTGAGCCCTAGAAATACTCCACGAGGGAGCAGTCCAGCAGAAGTCTGATGAACAGCTCGATCAGACCTGTACTGGAGCTGGTCGGTGGAACTGCAGCCACTGCATACTTGAATGGCTCTGAAAAGTAGAGCTTTATGGGCTCTTCATGATTTTTGCCACTGTATGTGAGAGTGAGGAAAAGACAGTCAAAATAATGCCACACTAACAGATCTTGTGAAAGAACAGCTGGCATCCAATGATTTTACGATTTGTTGGACAGCTGAAAATAGTGCTACTGCTAAATCAATCTTTCATTTGATTGTAGCAATATGACAACATTTTGCAATTGCAAATCTTACTGCAGTTGGTAGACAGCCCTATTTTTGATGACTACTTTTAGTATTTTAGTTTATAGATACAGTAGCAGCCAAGTGGGTCAGAAAGATTCTGTAACTTGTATCTCTCTGTGAGCATTTGTATTATCATCTCCACATCTCAATATCGTGCTTTCTGCAGAGAGTAGATGGACATTTGCCATAGTTTCCAAGGGACTATCCAAAGTATTCACTGACAGCTTTACCCTACTCGAGTAGTATTTTATGATAGGATGAACATCCTATACTTGGTCATGAATAATAAGCTTAGTGGAGTGGGAGAGTGACTCTGTAGCTCTGTGATTCACCTGGGAGAGAGCAGGCTTTGATCTTGGCTTTTTCTCTGCATACTTCAATACATAGAAATGTACATGCATTGAGCAAAACTGCATAAGCCCTGTTTGAATGTGCACTGAGGAATACAGGGGCCTAAAGCAGGTTAGTGTTATTGTACTATGCTGTTATGGTGTTTGCACACAAGAATTGGCCAAGAAAAGGCATTGTGAGAACAATAAACACAACCTCTGTAAACTTGGGTTGGCTTTGCTAACTGCAGCAATGGGGAATGCCAAATTCCTCCCATTCTGCTTTGAGTTTGACTTATCTATGAAACAATGAATTCTCATCTGAATTACCTTGATCTAGATGGGAGAGAGACTGATGTCTCAAGTCTCACAGTCTCACTGTATTCTTTTCTGCTGTGTTTGAAATCCCAGCAGTCCTCTTCCCTAAGACTTACAGCTCACTTGTTCCGGGTAGAGGACAACACGTAACATGTTCTGAGCAAGAAGTGGTTTTTTTTTTTGTTTTGTTTTGGTTTTTTTTTGGTTTTTTTTTCTTTTCCTGTTGTGGTTGGTTTTTTTTTCAGGGTGGAGGGAGGCAATATAGTTTGTTTTGTTTTGCGTTTAGGTTTTACTATTTTTGGTTTGCTCTTGATAAGAGAAATACCGTAAGCTCTAACTTTGAGTTCAAAATTGGCTTTGATATTGCTTTTAGAGTTGACATATTATCAGTAGAGATAAGTTTCATCTTTCATTTTATGTGATTTCCTGACCAACAGTCAAATGCTATTCAGTCACAGTTACAGACTTGAGAGTGATTAGCACACAACCCTAACACCCTTAAGGATGGTGTGTGCTAGCTTGCTGCTCTGTTTAAATGGAAAGCATGGCCTTTTACAAAGTCACAAACATTTTTTCACCTTTCTTATGTAAACTTTAATATGCAGAGAAGGTCACTCTTCTCAATACCATCCTAATTCAACAGAACTAAGTCTTAAGTGAATGCTTATTTAGCCTAGTAACTGAAGCTAAGGCAATACAGAAGTGCATGAAAAAAAACCTGATTCATATCTCTGAAGACCAAGGAAACAGACCACAAAGCTTTTCTTTAAAAGTTATACTGGATATCTGATGTTACTGTGACTTATTTAAATAGTATTTCTTTTTTCAAATAAAACCATTTAATGGTGATACAAAGGAAGGCTTTAGGTACTTGGATTTCAAGGGTTTGCTTCAAGTTCTGTGCTATATAACAAAGGCTATTTATTTGAATAATGAACTGAGTTAACTTCTGCACAATAGCTGCAAGTGCTTATAGAAATTAGTTATTTCTGTTGGCCCACATTTTTGTATTTCTTAGATAGATGCATAAATTTTTTTTCTAAAATAGTTGGGCATTATACATTTGTAAATTTCATATGCTAAGTAAGCACCGGACCTTTAAGGTTATTTGATTCCTGGCTGTCTCACACATTGTAATCCTTAAATAATGCTGCATTTGTGTGGCTGACTGTACTTTAGGTTGCTTAACAATGACTAAAATTGTATTTACTCAAATGTGTTTTAATTAGGGTTCCCTATAGGCCAAACTCAGTATCAAAGTATATAAGTCTTTTATGTTTTTTTGTATAATGAGCAGAGGCAAAGTCTTTAGCACAAATGTATTACAATTCCCAATACTAGATGAGAATGCTTCAGAACTGCAGCAAGCTTTTCTTTTGTTTGACATCCCCTTGTCCTCAATGTTTTTCTAATCCTATTATTTCCTTTCTTCAGAAGTACAGACTAGAGTAGCTGCATCCCTGAGAGGAAAGGACAAACTGACAAGATCACTTGCTGCATTATGCTGTGTTGATAGATTGTTTAAATCCTGCCTTTTGTAATGCAGATGGAAATAAACAGTTTCTGAGCAAAAGCAGATTAAAGAATTTAGTCAGAATTTTGTATCACTAAAAAATTGCTTTACTTAAGCAAAATGAAAACGTTGATGGGGCCCAAGTTATTAAGCAAAAAACTCTACCGAACCCCTCAAAAACACAAAGAAAACAACAAAAATCACAAAAGCCTCACCAGATACAAGCCCCCAAAAGGGCTAGTTGTGCATCATGATGAATTCGCTCAACTCTCTTAATCGAATATGAGGGCAAAGGATTCTAAACCACTAATGCCATGGGATTGCATAGCATTTAACAGATTTGAACTTCAGTTCTATAAAGGCAAGGAGGCCTATGGTGAGCATTCCTTTAACAAGCTCCAAAGCAGGATGTTTTTTCAAGGAAAACAATACAGTAAGTCAGTGTGTAAAAAATTTGCTTCCTTCATTTTCTGTGGTTATGCACATGCAGGAGCTGTGGATGTAAATGAGATACTCAACTCCTAATTACAGCTGAGCCCTTCCATTCTCTTGACCTTTTGTCAGATTTGGGCTTAGAGTCCAAATCCTATATTGATTTTTTGATTATTTTAGTTAGCCCTAGTTTCCATATGGGGATATTAGAATTGCAGCCAGATATGGGTGTGAACTGTTATTATCCCAGATAGCGATCTGTCTTCTAAGCTGTTGTTTCTGTCCACATTCCACTAACCCATCAATAAAACATATTTATTGAATTTAGTCTATTTTTTTGAATTTTCTGTGGCCTTCCTTTCTTGCCAGTTACCATGAATTTATAAGCTTTTGTAATAAAGATCTGGTCTCTAATATACTGCCTTTGGCTTATTTAGAGTCATCCTCTGAAATGCCCCACAGGGAGCTATATTTTTACTTCACTTTCTATAAACAGAAACCTGAGTGTACTGTTAAAAGAGGAAGTTTAACACTGGAGGCAGTCTGTGAATTTTAGACTAACAAACTGGATATATAACTTCAGCTACAAAACATGTATAAAAAATTCTAATTGAATAAGGTACTACAAAATAAGTGTTCACAGGAAAAACACAGAGGAGTATAGACTCCTTTAGGTAGCAACAGAGATACAATTTTATACACAGCTTTTGATATTTTGACTGACTGTTAAACACAGATAAGCTGCACATTAATCCCAGTGTTTTCTTCTGGGGATGCAGTCATCACAAAGCATCCACCAGGCAGTACCAGACCAGCAGATGTGCAGTAAACTGCTGGAGTGCCAGCCCCTGAACTGAAAAGCAGCTGCGATGGTGATAGGAGCAGAATCCTTGTTTGATGTAGCAGCTGGTGCCAGCTCAGCGCCTCCCAGCAGAGCAGGTGAAACTGGATTTTCTTCTATCAGAGATGACAGACAGGGGTCTGGCCAAAGCCCTGCTGCTCCTGACGGGAGCAGAGGAGGACGGAGGTGAACCAGGAGGCCAAGGGGAAAGACCCAGAGAGGCATCGGTGTTTCTCATGATGGGGGTTGTGGGAGGCAGAGGACAGCAAGCCCTTATGCTCAGAGGGATCCGAAGCTGCCCCCCAGCCTGACCCTTGTGCTTAGCACACACCCAGAGCCCCATACATGCTCCCTTTCCCCTCGGAGCAGCAGCTGTATGCGGCCCAGGGTTCCAGCCTGGTCTCAGCAGGACCACGGGCACCAGCTCATCCCTGGCTGCCTCCTGCTCCCTGCAAGTTGCCTTCCCTGCAGGTCTGTGCCCTCTTAGTATTGCTTCTGTCACCTGGACTGAAATGCAAATGCCAGCTAGGTGTGCTAACATAGCTGAGGAGCCTGTGCCCATAAAAATTGGGATTTGGGGATTAAAAATGCCCTGTAAAGGTAGTTATAGGATCTTTGTTACCTTGGTATCTAAGATCTGCACAATATTGATCCTTGTATCTATCTCTGATGGTGTTAAGTATTTCCTTCTGTCAGAGATTAAATGCTTCTGGGATGGTGATGTGCCTGAGGAAACATGAGAGACAAGTATCAGAGCAGCAAACTGAATCCAGGGCATAGCCCAGCCTCCTGGCCAGGGGCATAGCCTGTGCTTGCAGCATCACACATCCTCCTGGGTGTGCAGTGAAGTCCCGTGGCTCTCCCGTGGCTCTCTGTTGTCATTTTAGTTCTGACTTGAGCTCTTTGAATGTCTTTCAACTCTGTAATTGTATATGGTTGAAAAAATACTGGACATTGATTAGGGCGATTATGATGTATGATCCCATTCACAAACTGACTTGGGTTTTTCTTAAAGTCTCTGGGCTTTACTGCTCTCTCTATACCTAATGAAATAATATTCTCTATTTCACATCTAATTAAGAAGCTTCTAATTTCTACCCTAAACATGTTCATAGACTGTGTATATCCATTTCTTCTTGTGTTAATGTTCTGTTTTATTTAAATAGCCCTTTTGTCTTACAATATTTTGTTTGGTTGCTGCTGAGAGTACCAGATGACTGTAGTAGGAGTGAATTTGGGGGGATTTAATTAAGTGTAGAATGTTATCCTGAGTGTTTTAATGGAACTGCTGTGCAGAATTTATGTAGGTAGAGATATGTGAGGTACTTCAGAAACATTTTTTTGGAGAACTTCACAGCTCCACCCTGTTGTAGGTAGGTATTTTACCATCTCGTAAATTGCAGCCAATTGCCAAATTGATGCATCTCACCCTTGATATATCTTCTTTATTTGCTTTAAATATGTTGTTTTGTTTTGTTTTGTTTTGTTTTGTTTTTAACATGTAACCTAAGAGCATAAGAGGATACAAAATTTGAATATAGATTAGTACCTGATTTTACATTTATTGCTGCAATGGCCCTTAGTATTTGAAAAACTTTCTAAGGTCACTGATTGAGAGTCTGAGTAGTAGTTTTTAGCTTCCTACACTTTCAACATCCAAGAATATGTCTTAAAATAAGAAGAACATGAGATCATTGAACATTTAAAAAGCTTTGCTCTGTAGAAAACATTGCATGGCTACGGCACAGTTCCATAAATAGTGGAACTGATGAAGATTGTTTTCCTGTAAATTTGCGTCTTTATATTAATTGACTTTGGTATCAGCGAAGGCACAAGATCTTATCCAACCTTTTCTGGCAGAACCTTTATAAGGATTTTTGTGTCTCCTTATCGCCACATTTGAATTGCCTGAAGTTTTTTAGAGGTGAACTACAAGTCTGTCTTGTCTTCCCATCTCCTAATTTAAAAACATCTTCATAAATATTATTGAATCCTTTCCAGTCTGTTAGCCAATTATGAGATAGCATACAGTAAGATTGAATTCTTCTTAATTACATCAGAAGCCAGGCTAAAAATGTTATCTTCACGATTGTATAATCAAATATAGCTGTTGTTGACAATCAAGGAACTGTGTTGATTGACACCATCCAAGGTGTATTCCCATTCTATCTAAATAATACCAGTGCAGGACTTTGCCTGAAAATTAAACCACTTCTTCCCTGCTTTGGAGTATGTTTGGTGAAGTAGAGCCCTCAGTGCCTGCACCTGAAGAGCAGTGAATGCTAGCTTTGAAGAGTTAGTAGGGCACTGTGAATATGCACCTGTGTCATATGGCTGTTATCACAATATCAGAGCATTAGAATTTTTTAGACTTCTTTTTAATTTAGACTCGAATAACCATAGACTATAGACTCTATTCTGTGCTAAATAGTTAATCACTGTAAAATGCAACTGTGGTGGTGAGAAGGGAGGATAGTACACTGAACACACACACCTCTAATACGCTTTTGGGTAATGTTGGTGTTGTTGAGGTCTTACAGCTTTCACCTTGTGATACCAACAGGGCTTATTTTAAATTTAAGAAGCATTTCTGGGGAAAAAATGATGAAACAATCCTTATGGCAGCAGAGATATGTTACTGTAGTGAGTATTTTTAATATAAACTATAAATACGCAATACAAAACTATATAGTCAGTGTAATTTGTAAGGTATTTTGGAAGAAAAATGTTTGCTTGATTCTGAATTATTAGTTTAACCCTCCGGTTGTTGGTATTAAAATGCTTCATTCAAGAAATAATAATATGAAGTAGGCACACTTGGATCCTGGTTTGCATTCTGCGTATGCCTTAGGGTGCAGAAGAATTTCAAACAATTGAAGAGCCAATGTAATGAGAAGGCTCTCTCAAATTATGCAGTGCTAGTATTCTCGCTCCCAAGATTTTGTGTGTGCTGCAAGAACCTTGCCAACCATGCTAAAACAAAATAGGATGGTTGAGGAAGATGTGGGTGGGGGTAAAACTTTCCCAGAAGAAACCTAGAAAAAAAAGGGAGGGGTGGACACTGGTGGGGAAAGAATATAAAATGAAACGTGAAAGTTCTGGTTGTACAGATTAAACTGTGCCAGAGGCTATTTTTCATGGCGTATGATGATCACTTGTCTAAATCCTGATTCAAACTCATCCAAAATGTGTGAGAGTTTTGCATGCATAAGAGAGGCAGGGTTTAGCCCCATATGGCTTATCACTTTGATCTTCAAAGGTCAATTTTGTATTGCAGACCCAGTTCTATAATAAGTCCCCAATTAAGTAGGAAGAGAAAACATTTCTGTTCAGAAAAAAGGTGCATCTGCTCAGTGTTACTTTTTTGCAACACAGAAACTAATGACTGCAAACAAAACAAGATTTCCTGTTTCACTCCCTCTGCCCTTACACAGCAGCAGTAATGCAGAATACGCCCCCACTAGCTATTCTGATTTTTTCGTCATCTAACCCCCCTGAATGACTACAATAACAGATATAACTCCTGCCTTTAGAGAACTCTGTTTTCTTTGGTAGAAAGAAATTAGATTATCCTTAGCTTTTTGTATAGCATCTTTCATGTAAACTACATTCCAAAACACATTATAGAGTAAGAGCAGCAACAACAAAGAAAGTAAAAAGTAAAATACAGAATACTAGCTATAGACAAGAGAGAAAATGAAATCTGAAAAGAAGTAGCATGTTAATGAGATTGGGTATCAATTTCACATGACAGAAAAGGCATTCACACCTAAAAATAATAAGTGAAGAAGTAGAAAGGCCCATGTTGGATGAACTGAGGAAAAAGAGAAATAATTTTGCCTTTAGCTGATTTTGCTGTATGAATAAGGAAGCAAAAATCCTTTGAAATCTGGAGCCCCAACTCACCAGTATCTTCCCTCTACATTGCAATGCTCAGATGGTTTCTGTGGTGGCATGCAATAACCCTGTGAAAACTGGTTTTTTTTTTTTTTTGTGTGGGGTTGTTGTTTTTTTTTTAATTCACCTAAGAAAGTCATTTTACCAATTTTTTAGTAGTGAATGCTTATTAAAAAAAAAATCACTCCTGTAGCATCAGAAACAACGAACCCTTTGCCTGCTTGGTCTACATGTGAAAAAAAGAATTATCACTTTTTACAGACAGAGGGAGAAGAGGTTATGATTCTTCAGAGTTGCTTATGGCTCAGATAGAAACACATCCTCAATCTTTTGACTGGAATGAGACTGCAAAACCGTTTCTTGTCCCACAGATCCCTCTCCCAGATGGCTTTGCTTGTCAAGTGAATAAAACAGAGTGTTGGTAGGAGACATATTTTGCATGTAACAAGCTGCAAAGTTGCATTTTGTTTATGTCAGACTGCAGAATTTGGACTTTAATAAAGCCTCTGCAGGAATCCTCTTGCATTGCAAGTCAACTTGAAGCAGTGTCCTGAGCAGTAAAGGCTGAAGATTTAAGACCCATTCAGCAGGGGACTTAGGCGCATGTTACTTCAGATGTATTCAGAATCCCACAGATGCTTCCAGTGCCTGCATGTTCACCTGCTGTGAAAAGATCAAATAAGGAAGTCAGTTTGAGATATATGATAATACCACTACTGTAGACTTCTGAAGGAATGGTGCAATGTGTCTCTAATTTTATGCTTGAATGCTCTAAAAGAAAGTACACTAGGGCATTCTGTGTAATCAAGATCTTTGGTTTTCCTTGCCCACAAAATATGTGGGGAGGAGTAGAGGAGGGCCAGGTGGATTAAAAAAGAACATTCACAGTTGAACTGAGCTCAGCTGGTTGCTGTAAATTATGTGATTTTCTCTAACTACAGGTATTTTAAAGAAAGGGATTCTAAGTGCTTTGAGTAGGCATTTACAAAAAAGTTTTGGTTGCAACAGGAATTTGCTAAATATTATGATACAAATTATTGTTAAAATATTAAATTACAAAAATTATTGTGGAGCAAATGCAAAAGTAAATTGTATCTTGAGTCGGTGGACTCCTTGAGTTCTGGTCTTTTCTATATTGTATACTTCCCAGGAATGCAGGGGTAAAAAAATGAATTCCTAAATGCAAATCATTTTGTATGATGTGACTGTTATAATGACGAATCAAAGATAATTTGATTCATATGGCATTTTTCCACACACCTACTCATCTTGAGGAAGAAGGAGAAACTTATCTGCCTTTCCACCTACATAACCACACAAGGCGCCTGATCTCAGATAAAATAAGCTCCTAGTGTTGATACAGTTGCTTGGATAGATATATTTATCATGCTCTAAGTAAATGTGAAAGAAACACCAAAGAAAACATGTCCTGTCCCAAGGATGGGTTCAGAAACACAAAATGTCTAAACCTGTCCTTATGCTTCCCTTTCACCTATGATCAGCAGGCCAAGATTGGATTTTTAGTAAAAAAGTAACCAAATAACTTATTTTTTGTTATAATTTGTCATCACACTGCGAACTCCTTCTTCCTATTATCCTTAGTTGTTCTAAACCACAGTAAACCTAAAGAAGGACCTTAATTAAAGTAAGAAGAGGGTCTTACTTTCAACCTCCTTTCTTTAAAATATGACTCCGTGACAAATGTTTTCTGTTATTATTTAACAGACTTTTTGATTGAAGTCCAGATGGTAGAATTTGGACCTAACTTCAGAGAGCTATAGTTGCACATTTTATACCACAAGCTGCTTATGAAATAGGTAGGTATCGAAACACAAGGGTATTTCAGAAATCAAATCATGCTGCTTCATTCTGAAAGCATAGTCCTCTTAAATGCCACACAAGAATCACAACTGATTAATATACATTTCTGTGTCTGTGCAGATTTTAATTATTTTCTCTTCACGGATAGGCAAAGCTTAGCAAACTGCCACAGATCTATTTTAAGTTATTGAGCACTTCATGCTGTGGGACTTGTTAAAGCAAACTTTTCTTACCCCTTCTCTCAGATGAAATCTTGGCTTTGGGGAGAGGGGCAGCAGAGGGAAACAGAAGGCTGTGGACACAGTCTTTGACCCTGATGCACCTGGACAAGGTGGGTTTTCTGGGTCTGGGCAGATTTGGAATGTTTGCAAGTCAGGTCCCCTGCTGCTGTGGTGTGTGCCTCCTGCCTCGCCAGAGGAGGCTGGTGTGTGGCCGTCACACCTGAAACCTCAGACTGCCCCTGTGCCATATCTTCCAAAGGAAATTAACTTTGTGCTTGTTGCTTCAGAAGCAGCTGGCACCAGCTCCTTTTGGTGCAGGGACCATGTGCAGTGGTACCTGCCTCCAGCCAGCTCACCCGTAAAAGCCAGCTGCAGTGGTCACCGCACGGTTATCAGATGAACGGGAGAAATTAGAACAATTCCCTGCATTAATTTTTACACTTAAAATTGGACCAACTTACTCATTCTAGCTTTCTTCTCCAAGAAATGAGAAGAAACAACAGGAATGGATATTTCTACTTCTAGTGGTTAAGTCTTCACAGTCTACTAGGTTGCACTGCAAGTCTGGATCGCTGTTTTGCTTTGAGCGAACGGCCCTTCTGTTACTGTGTACAGTCACTTTGGATGCTCATGAAAACTTTAAATCACTTTCTGCTCTCCTTTATTTTAATTCCTTTCCTATGATGGTTTATCTGAAGCCTTATTTGAGGTTGAGCGTATTACCAGAAGTAAGATATAACCCAAAGAGGAAGGAAGTTGTTGACAGGGAATTTTGTAAGATACATTCACTGATAAATTGGTGCAAAGATGTAATGATGTTAAATTATAAGGTACGTGTATGGTAAATTGGGCTGAAGCAAATGAGAAGCACATTTGAATTAAAATGACAAGCAGGCTAATTATCACTTTTGAAACAGTTAACCTTGGTGCTTTGTGAAGACCCTTTGATCCGTGGCTGCAGTAGATGAAGGGTTTTGCTTCTTCCAATGTTTTTTTCAGAAGTGAATTAAGAACAAGCGATATAATTGTATGTATTTTATATGTTTAAACTTTCTACATTTAAAAAGGATTTTCTTTATCTTCATTTACTGCAAGTCTTGGATAAATTTGATCAATACAGTTTCAGATATCACACATATCTGTGCTTTGGATACAGAAAGACAATTGAAAGTGTCCGTGTGTTAATGAGAGAAGATAATTTATGGTTTCAAATGTAGGTGTATCTCAGGGTGGTATGTACAGTATGCAAGGAATATACAGAGAATTTGCCTTGCTCACTTGAAAAAATGCTCATTTCATATCTTAAAGGATAAAGGGTGTAGGAAATAGAATAAAGCAAAATGAAGAAGTAGAATGGCTAAAAAGCATTTAAAATGCTTTTTAAATCCTAAAGAATACCATCAGCTGGTCCAATTGTATGATTACATGAACAATACTGAGAGCAATCTGGACTGAGTGAGCTGTGGAAGTCACTCTGGAAAGGATGGCAGGCAGGGAACTGGTTCCACAAAGATCCAGGCAAAGAAATTGTGACACCATATTTTCTCCAGTTTCCAACTGAAGGGATGCTTTGAATGAAGGTACTTAACATTTAATTCTGTTGTCTTAGAAATAACATGTCCATGAGCAAAGCTTCTGTCTAACCCTATAAATTACTGGTTGGGTTATGTCCTGGAGTATGAGAGTTTACTGCCCTATGAAATTGTTTTTGTTCTATCTACTGTAGCACGGTGAGTTCTCATTTTTCATATAAATATCTAATGAACATTCCAAACCGTGAAAAATGAAAGCTTTTCAGTGACTTCAGTGAAAGCTATACAGTATGAAATAGGACTTCTAAAAGCAAACTTAATGAAATTGTTAAACTCAAATCAGTAACCAGTTTTGTCTTTTCCAATTTATTGTTATAAATACAATTATTCTAGATGTATGGGGAAAGTTTTCTTCAGCATCTCATATGAGAAATCTACCTTAAAACAGTATGGTTACTGGATACTTACAAACAGAAATAGATGTAGGAAATACTGTATTTGAATATATAATATGAAGCAGTTTGATATGTAAGTACAAGACCAACAGTCAGGCCATTGTTAATAAGCCACAAAGAAAAGATATCTGGGATTATTCTGTAATAAGAATTTTGAATCATTCATTAAAAAAGTACTGTTCTCTTGATTCCAGAACACCAAATTGCTTGTCAAATGTATCTGATCCTTGGTTTAAATTGTTGTAGAAGCTAAAGAAGCAGTTACTTCAAAAAGACTTTCATGCAGCCTTTAGAGATGTACGTATATGCCTGTACATTCAGATTCTTGCATATGCTGATTTTCTTGGCGAATTTTTTGGGGTCCATGAAAAAACTCTGCAGATGCACATATGGGGATATAAACATATGCCTACAGTTTTAGAGATACTTGAATATTTGAAGAAGCTCAATAGAAATGTATCTAAATATACTTTTCAGATCTGTTCATAAAAGGCGGAAAAAGTGATGTACATAAGATGCATGGGATGGACCACCAGTTTAACTAGAAGACAATGCTGAAAATTACATGCAACACCGAAAGTTAGGTATTAGGATCAAACTATGATTTTTGGAACTTAAGACTTTTGGAAAGAAAAAGGAAAATTGATCTTTAGGTACTGTGAAGTTTGGATTTAGTTATGTTGAGGCAACCCCTGGAACATCTAACCTAGCTTTTATCTGTATTCAAGTGGACTAAATGTATTAATAGAGAAAAATTCTGTTAAGGGCTTTTAATGACCTTAGAGACACCTTCTCTCAAAAAGCCCTTGAGCTGGAGAATATTGAAGGCTTGGACAACGTGCCAGCACATATGTTTACTCTATTCTTGTGCTCTTCCATTATGAGTCATAGCCAGAAAAGGGACTATCAGGCTAGATGAACCTTTGGTCAGTTCAATAACGGCTGTTCTTGTGTAGAGATTCCCTCACAACTGGAAATCCAGCGGGCTCTGTTAGCAAGATGGAATTAAACTGACAGCTGGCAGAGAGCTTTCAGCCACAGATGTGAAGAAAAAGATAAAAAAGAAAAAGAATATTCCAAATAAAAATATGGAGCTTAGTCCTTCTGAGGAGGTCCAAAAAGGATCCTTTTCTGTTATACATTCAGTTTTATTAGAAGGGATGCATTTTGTCCATTTTGGCTTTAAATCAGAATAATAATATGCTTTTTTTCTAGTCCCGTTGGTGACAAAAAAAATGCAATAAATAATTTATTCTTTGAACTTCTCTAACTAACTAATTTTTTCTGTGTTAATTATCAACAAACCTGTGCTTGATGCTCATACTTGGTCTGAGAATTGTTGGCGAGAGTTTTCATCTCTCTCTGAAGTTACTGCGAAATAAACCGGGGGATGAATTTATGTTCAAACTCCACTGTAACTTTCCAGATACCTGCTGTTTTCCTGTAATGAACAGGTTTCCTTCCTGGCAGAGTGGAGTTATATGTCTCTTAGTGAGGTGGAGCTCTGCATACCCAACCTTACATTAGAGTACCTTTTTTTCAGTCATACCATCTCTGGGAAAGCTGCTTTTGAGTGGGTCCTTTAAGTCCCATTGTACTGGTTCATTCTTGGAAAGGATGATCTTGGCTTTGTAGATAGAAGTACTGAAGAGACTTGGAGATTTTGACAGATATTCTGAAAATAGTGAGCATGTGCTCAATGAGAAAATACGAGGGGACTGGTAAAGTAAAATATTTTCTTATCTTCTCCCTTGCTAGTCACTAGATTTAGCACTTCAGAGAAACTGGGCTTCTTTCTGGTTAGCTGCAAGAAAGAAATCTAAGTTATTTGTTAAGACATGGTCCTGATCATTTCTAGAATTTACAACTCTGGCAGGTAACTCTATGTACTTGTCCTTGTGCTGTGCTTGTTTTTGATAGATCCTGCCTGTTTCATTTCACTGCTTGTGTTTGAAGGACCTCGTCTGGCTGTATATTCTCCAATGCCATAAGCATAATTTCACTGTGCATTTTACAAAATGGACAGAATCTGTTGGCTTTGATTTTAAATCATGCACTCACTGTGCCCAAGTTGAGCTTGGCTTGCAGTGCCAATCTGAGACATGCAACTTGGAGGAAAGCATAGTAATGCTGTGAAAGCAGGAATTCAATTTAGGAAGTCCCAGGTGGGATTGCCTCTGGACTCTTATCGTTGGCAGCATTGCCCTTCAGCTTCTAGAGGAATGACTTGAATTCCAGCAGCCCCACAGATGGTTAAAGGTGATTGCTAGGACATTAGTATATTATTTTCCAACAAATAATCAGACAACTTCAGAGAAACCAACCAATGTCTAATTCTATTGCACATAGTTTTGCACACAGTGACCTTTTTCCACATAGGACTTTACTCCAAACACCTCTGTAGCATTGCAGCTGCTGGAGTCTCTTTAAGAGCATGGCAGACATATTTCCTTAATTAAATACTTTTGGGTTTGACTACAGCTGTGACGGTGGTGAGGAGACTAAGCATTCCTGTTATGTGAACATAAGACAGTGTAGGACAGTGCCCTTCTCATGGTGGATGGGGGGCTATGGTGTGGGACAAAGACATAGGCTCGGTGCAGCACTATAGATTTTTTTGTGGGTTTTCTCATCTGGAGGTAGTTTCCAGAGAATAATGCTATGTTGGGAATGTGTACTTTGGCTTGGAGATAGGAGGTTAACAGAGAAGCTGAAAACCCATAGTCTCCCTTTTCTGATCCTCTGCTCCCTACTAACTGTAATTTCATGCTTCATGGCTTTTTCTATGCAACAGATGACTCTTAAAGCAAATGAATAGAAGTTTCATAGTGGAGGAAAAGACTGTAAAAATATGAGTGAAGAACGGTTGGACCTTGGTCACTAAAATCTTTCTGCACATAGTTTACTTCATATGGAAAACCTGACAATAATTAGTTGTCTTTGTAAAAAGGGCTAGCCCAGAATAGCAATCAATTTATGATTTTACAAAAACTCAGATGAGTTGTGTTTGGACATTGACATGCTTAAGTATTGACCCAGGGTGCCCGGATCTGAAGCCTGAAGTTGGAGCATGTCTCGCAGCCTGTACACAAATGTCTGGCATGGGATGTAGCAGACCCCATGTGAACACGGCACAGTGGAAATGCATGAGCACAGCAAGATCACTGTGCCTGACTTGTCCTCTGTTCTTGTAGACAGAGATTGTACACAGGGTCTTGGGTGTCTTAAACTGTTTCTGTGTATATATATATATATGTATTATGTTCCTTTTTTTTCATTGGAACTAGGTTCATCTTCAGACAAGCTATCACTAGTGCTATTCTGCAGTTCATCTCTTTTTTTTTCTCTCCCATGTTCCTTTTTTTTTGTGGGTTTTTTTTTTTTTTGGTTACTCTGTGTTCTAAAAAAAGTCAGTCCATCTGTACAGAAAACAGACACAAGAGAAGAGAGGGCAGAAGTTGTGCTCTTCAGGGCTGTCACTTGTTTTTCACTACTGAAAGTTATTTCTTTCTGCTTCACCATCCTTCCACCACTGGAAACTTTCTAAATGGTGGCAAAGGCATTTCTAATGAAAATGCCTTTTCAAATAACAAATTCAGTGGAACTTTGTACATCCTCGGTTGATTGTGATGTTTCTCATATGCAGAAAAACAGTCTTGAGGTTGTTGTATTTTGGCTGCTATCAGAATTCAAAATTTGAAAAAGTTAAAATTTCAATATTCTAATTTGGGGTAACTTTTATTGAGCTCTTTCGGGATTTGAAAACACATGTTTGACTTGAATATTTCAAAGCAAACTCCCAAAGTACCTTCATTATGGAGGTTTTGGAAGAGCTACGCTTGTTCCTCTGCTCTCTTTTGGCAGGAGTATATGTATTTCACTGGTGAAACTTCTTAAATAAGCAGATCAAGAAAGTTATTTGGAAGTCTGGAAAGTAAAGGATTAATTCCTACTGCATATTTTTTCCACTTCAGAACTTGACAGTGATTAATCATAAAACATTGCAAACAAAGGCATATTATTATTTTAACACTAGGCCTTTGCAGAACATTTTGTTTTAGGATCAGCACTGTTATTTGTGCATTACACTGAAGAATGAGGGATTGTAGCACAGCTCTCCAGTCCTTACTTGCTTTGTTATCTTCTCTTTGTCTTCTATGTTATCTTCATCGTTTATCCTCGCTTCCTACTTTCACCAAGAAATATAAAATGGATTTTTTGTTACTGCAAGGTGGACTTTTTTTCTCATGAGTTCATGGAGCTAATCATATGTCTTTATTCAAGATATATCTCAGAGTAAATTGAAGCATCTTCATTTTCCCTCTGTCAGATCTTTTGACAGATTTGATGGGCAATACATTTCAGAATTAATTAATTTTGAAAACATGTATTTCAGTGTTTTTCTTTTATAATGAGTGAGATATAAGTGCTCCATGGATAATAGATTAATTTTTGGTAGCTTTTGGGAAAAAGGAAAACATAATGAAGGATGCTTAAAAATGTTATATGTGATAGAAGAGTTGTATCAAATTATTGAAACCATGTGATCAGATGAGTAGTGTGGACATAGAAAAATCCTTCAGGCCCTTGATGAGACAGTTTTTTGATCAAAGTGTGTCTTCTATGTGAAGACTAGATGCACATTAAAATAGGCTTTTATTTCAGCTTGTATTAACAGCATAATGGTGTCCACTACTGTGCAATGTTCAGAAAAAGTAATTTTGTACGTAGTGATTACAGGGTGAGTTTTTTGCGTAATTGGTTGGTTTTTTTTTTCATTGTTTACAAGATACTATGGATCTAGTAAACATTTTATTAGAAGGGGGTGAGCTCCAGACATCTTTTGTCGGTTATTAGACACCTTCAATACGTAATCTATCACAGAGCAACCACTTCCTTCCATCTCTTTTTCAGCTAATGGTGATTTCCTGTAGCACAGCTATTATTTTAATGGAAGGAGCTGGGTGTGGATTCTTCTAATTCTAAAACATTAAAATCTAGCCAGAAACAAAGCCTGAAGAACTCTTGCAAGATTTCATCTCTGTCAGAACAAAGAAGGGTATAGCTCTGTGGCAAGGACATGGTGTTTGATCTGTTTTCTATGTCCTAAGCCTTCCTTGGCTTATAGACGTTGCTTTTCATCCATTTGATAGTTACAATAGTAAAAGTAGCCAGATTTCCCTTTTTACTGTAGTGTACTGTTAGCATATTTAATTCTGAACACAGTTGCCTTTGTTCATCTGATGCCACTGAACAGCTTGGCTGGGGTTGACTGAGATCCATATATTCTGGCGTAGCCACTCCGACTTTGGCCTGGGAGAGCAAGAGCTCTTCTTCCTATCAGCTGCCATTCTTTACAGGGGATTTTATATCAGCTGTGCTCTTTGATGGAAAGACCCGGTTCTCCTGTTTCTTCCTGTATAAATAACAGCTTTCTCCCCATGTTTTTCCTTACTTGATCTTAAGCAGATCCTTTGTTCCTTTCAGAATGTTAGTGAGAGTGAAGCCATGTTTCAACCATCTGAAAAAAGGATAGGCAGGGTTAAATACTGTCCTGGTACAACTACTGACAGACAACATAAAAGCAGACACTGATCGTCCTTGCTTGTCATTTCCCAACACGGCAAGGCACTGCATTCCCACCATTTTAGAAATAGTGGGAATAGCCTGGAATCAAATCACTTATTGGACCCCCTGTCCAGAATTGTTGGTCTGAATCTAAGCATTTTTCAGTGGTTCAACTTACAGAGCTGCTACCTGTATTCTTTCCTGAATAAGGACTGAGAATAGATAGCGGACATATATGCCTACTGTATCATTTACAAGATAGGATTAATCCAGAAGATTAGTCTGATAATTATGACATCAAAACAAAAGACAGATGTGAGTAATTAGACAACTAGCAAAAGTAAATGTTACTGTATTTCTGCAATTTATTTATAAGTGCGTAGATGGTATCTTTCACCCAAGAACAGGTAAAGTACCTTTTCAGCATTTATTATACTCCAGAACTAAAACCATTTCTGTGTTTTTACCCTTCTCCCAATATTTCTACATTGTTGTTACATGCCTTAAAGCAGACCAACATGTGTTCAGTTTGCAAGCTGTCTTCTACTGCATGCACAGGTCTTCTGAACGTTTTCCTGCTCCTTCCTTCAGTTCTAAGTTCTCAGGCTCATCGCAGCCCTCGAAGCACATCTCCTGGTTAGTCACTTTTGACCTGATGCCTTTTTTTCCCTACGGCTTTATGAATTAACCTGATCCTTCATCCCAACATGCTTCAAGAAAAAGACTAATTAGTAGATCCTCTCACTCCTAAACTTCTTCTCAAGAGATATTTTACCAGTTGGTATTAAACACATAGAGACATAAGGCTCCTCTCTTTAACTTTATTCTCTGATCCAAACTCACAGTACAGTGCCACAGATTTTGTCAAAGATACAGTGGCTAAGTAGCCAACTTTAATTCAGTTACATTTTTAAAATTAAAGTAGGCTTCCTTCTGTTGGTATATTTATGTGGAAGGCTGTGGAGTGACTCTTGTTCACTCACTAACTCGTTCCTTTGTTTTACTGCTGTGATATAAAAGAAATATTGCTGTTTCTTAATATCACTATGTCTTCAACTGGTGTAAAGAAACTTAAAGACCTGAGGCAATATACAAGACTTAGCTTTTGACGCTTCATATTTTATAACCCTCAATGGTAAGAACTCAGCAGATAAAGTCCATTAGATCCTAGTGATGTTCTTACTCAAGTGTCCAGCTCTCAGAGTATTTTAAAGTGAAATAAATATAGTTCGGTACTAATATAAAAATATTTATACGAATTTTGCAAATATAACTTGTAGACTAGATACGTAATTAAATAAACTCAGCCTTCTTAACTTGTATAAGAGAAGGTTACTTAACTTATAACTTAATGACATAACTTAATTATGTACAAGTTGTTGTGTTTGGAAGAATGAGGGAGTTGGATCTCTGGTTTTGATGACAGATCTGGTTGCTATAAACTGAAGTTAGAAAAATTAAACTGATGAAAAGGAACTTTTTTGGGTCTTTTTGTTATTTTTTTGTTTTGTTTTGTTTTGTTTTTCAGTAATGAGGTTTATAAACCATTGGAGGAACTTTTACATAGGGGTGTCAGACCCTTCATACCTTGAAATGTTTATTATTTTATCTAAATAAATTTTTGCTCAGGTGGCAATCAGATGGATTCAGATATTATAGGATAACAAGTTTTGACTCATTACACATGGAACCACTCAGAAATTATAATTCCATTTCATTCAAAATTCTGATATAAAAAAATTAAAACAAATGCTGAAATTTTCCATAGTGAAAACAAAATATTTCTGGTCTCAAGTGCTTAATTTTCTGTCTCAGTAATGCTTATGTGTCATCTTGTACTGAAAAAAAAAACCAGAAAAAACCTAAAAATGATACATTTTAAACAAAAAAAATATTTTATCTTAATGTTTTAATATTGCTAATATAAAAGGAAAAAATTCAACCATTATGTCTTTTCATAATTTAAAAATTTGTCAAACATATGCAAAATATTTCAATTTTAATGAAACTGCCTTTCAAAAGCTAACTTAGGCCTTTTTGAAAAAGATTCTGATCAACCTTAAGTGTGGAAGAGACCAAGGTAGATGATAACAACTGCCTCTTTACAAATTTGGCTTTCATATAGAGAAGACCATAGAATCATCTTTTCTCAGTTTTGGACAAAATTTAGGTGAAAGTTACTTTGTTTCACTTCAAATTTTTAACCTCACATTCAAGCTCAAACATCAGTAATCAAACTCGGACTTATCTTCACTGAAGTTAAGTAAGTCTTTATATGCAAACTATTTTGATAGTTCAAATACTAAGAAAATATTTTACAACTGGAAGTAATCTAATATAAATAAGATATGCCTAATTTTAAGTATAATTCCCTGATACTAGACTGTTTGGTTAAAGGAATACATAAAGAAAGGTGGAAGTAATTGCTTTTGCCACCAACACTCTAGAAGAGACCAAAAATCAGAAGTTTGTTTTTTTTTTTTTTTTTTTTTTTAATTCCAGTGAATACAAGAAATCTCTGGCTATTTTATGACTAAAAGAAGAATGTCTTCACTTATTAAAGCAGACCAAAAAGCTTCAAAATTAGAACATTAATCATTGCTGCTGTTTTTCTTAGAGGGCATGATTAAATGCTGTTTTCCTCTGCCTGTGTGCAGCATTTAAGTGCAAAGGAGGTGACTGAAGGTATTCTCTGAACACCGTGAAAACAGTAACAAGCATGCAAAGGAAAAACAGGACACCAGGCTACCATTAAAATCAGTCAATCCAGGACAATTTAACTGAAAACAGTCTTTTATATGACTGATAAAATATTTAAAATAAACAGGGCAGGGAGTGGAATAAAAAAAAATGTTAAACTGAAGATCCCTGTAGGGAGCATATTATCCTGAAAGAAGAAAGGTTGTATTTATTTAGAAAGACATGTTTTTACAAAATCCAGCCCTTCCTGTGGTGGTTTCTTTTCTTGCCTAAATATAGTTATAAGGAATGCCAGAAGCATTCTGTGTCATCTTCATGATGCTGAATATATCCATTGGGGATTGTGACCTCAGCCAGGAGCATTCAGGGAAAGGTCTCTTCAGCAGTGTGGCAGGAGAATGCTGGACATTGGAAACAGCATCCCACGTCTCATGGTGACAACCAGGAGACAGAGAGCAGTATGCTACATGGGGCTGTTGGAACTGCATCTATTAACACGGCGTCAGGTTTTAACCAAGAGCTTTGGAGGATGCAGCAATTGGGGCTATGCTTGGAGGTCAACTGGTGATTTTTATGCCTGACCCACCTCTAGAATATTTTGAAACAGCCATTTGCATCTAAGCTCCCTAAAATATCAAATCCAAATCTTTACTGCTACTCAGGTCTATTAATACTGAGAATTTTAGAGAAATTGAGGTAAGAATAAGGACCTTATTCAAATTTGCTTTCAGATAAAAATATCTCTTAGGTAACCACAGGACAGAACTTGAGTTCACAATATTCCTTTGTTATAAATCAGAACTGATGTTACTTTAAAAAAAAAACTGTAAATCTTTTGAAATTTAGGCTTTTATGAAATTACTTTCATAACATATGTTTTCCTGATCTTTAGAAAACAAACAAAAATAAAGAGGGTCTCCCTTGCTCGTTAAGAATGTATGAAACATGTAGCCAGAAAGAGGAAAATAGTAATATGTTTCTTTTTCTTGTTATGTCTCTGCAAGTTCTAAATCTGCAAGGAGAGGAAGAACCACGTTTCCACAGGAGATGTACATACCCACTGGGTTGATAAAAAAAGACATAGCTGTGAAAGCGTTGCAACAGTTGACCGGTAACTCTAGGCAGAGACCAATTTCAATTACATTCTTTTGGCCACAGATTGTTTTAAAGTTTGACTGGGCATCCCATGTCCTTTATGAACTAGTTATACAGTGATTCATTGTGCAGAGGAGATTTTTACCCATTCGTAAACAACTTTACTACAGATGAATTTTTCTTTTAGCCTCTCACTTTCAAGACTGTGAAAGTTGACTTTCATTTACACAAATATCACTAAAAAGTCAAAGGATGAAAAATGTGTTGCTTTTGGGTTTTTTTTCAGACCTGAAAAAAGAAATCAGTAGGTTTGGTGATGGTGAGAATATCCCTTGCAGTCATTTTCCGCCAGATGCTGGTGTTAATGGAAGCTGTAGTGGTTACACTCAGAGCTGTTTCTTCTCAAAAGTTGCAAGATCAACTTCTTCCTCTGTGATTTAAAAAAAAAAAAAGAAAAAAGAATTTTTTACTGTTCAGAATGGAAGTGTAAAATAACGGATCTCTCCTGCTTCATGTCACCTTAGAGACAGACTCTGATGACTGAAGCCAATAGCCAGTGGTCTCATATGGAGCCAGAGCTCTCTTTTTTTTCTTTCTTCCTTTTCTATTTTAGAATTAGCATCTGCTTTGCCCATGATGTAAGTACCTAAGTGAGTGCATGTGTTTGTGAAATATGTATGGCTTGTACTCCTGTGAATACATATAGGGATGTAAAAACCACAGTTTTAAAAAGAATGGGTGAACAGTATTTATCAGAATGTTTTGTGTTCTTTCACTGACTGCCTTTTAATTTTTTTTTTCCAAAAGAATGAATGAAAGGATTATCAGAAAAAAAACATTGCTAAAAGACGTTTTCTAAAACACTAACATATATGAGAGAGACTTTGAGCTCTTAAGGGCTATTAGTTTTGAATAGAAAAGCTCATGACTGTAGCTGACATGCTGGTGAAAAAACATCATCGACCTACTTGTGCAGTAAAAATATATTTGCCATAACTATTAAGAGATTTTGAGAAAATGCATTTTTATTTAAAAAAAGGAAAAAATACAACAGGCACAGGATGTACAGGCTCAAAATGCAGACTGGTTTTGTCTGTTAAAAGTTTATAACAAAACCTCTTATCCTCCATTATGTTTTAGTGTACCAGATACTCTGTGCCACTTCTGTCCATTTAGAGCAAAATATTATTTCAATTACTTAATTTTAAGAATGTTTTTCTTTCTATTACCTTACATCACAAAGTATTGCCACTACTGTCTGAAAAAATTAACTGTCTTTGCAAGAGTAAGTAAGTGAATTGTTTGCTGAGGTATTTGTTGAGCTTCCTTGGAAATAAAAAGCCAGGTTTAGGATATTTTGATACTGCAGGTAGTTGGTGACTGCCACAGAGGAGGTGTACTGGAATGAGATTTTATTTAACTAGATTTGAACGTGCAGAGCAGTGAAGATGACATGGTTTTCAGTGGGAGCAGCAGATACCCTGAAGTCTGCAGAGCTTCATATGGTTTCTTGGGATAGTTAAGTGAAGGTAGCTCTGGAAAGAATGCACGGCTGAATTCAGATCTCCCAGCTATAGCAATTTGGCATTAAGGAGACATTTGCATTTTGAAGAATTATTGCTTGTGAAATTTGATCTTAGACTTGTAATTGTATCTTCCTAAGCATCACTCCCTGTTGACTCATAGTCTAGAAAGTTATTTTTGAGAGCATCTAGGGATAGAGGATGGCAGCAAGCTGATTGTGGTTTAAATAATAATTCGTAAAAATTCCTGATTATAAGCATCTGTGAAAGTCCCATGCAGAACAGTCACCAACCTTATTCTTCTTTAATATTCCGATTTCTTAGTATCCAAATTTATCAAATAGTGAACTGTCTGCTTAAAAAGAAAGTCTTGATGGATTCACTAAGTCACAAAGATAGTCTGATTTGTGTCAACAGAAGTTGTGTGGGGCATTTTGTTTTTAATATCTCCAACAATTTTCATGCTGAACGAGGGGTTCCTGGCAGTTGGAACAGACTTTCAGTACAACCAGGTCTAGATTTTATAGACTTTCAATATAACCAGGGGAAGGACTGAAAGAAGAGGAGAGATGTAGTTGTCTGGTTTTCCTCATGTTCTCTTGCATCATATGATGCTGTCAGAAGTGTGCAATCTCCTGTCAGGCGGAGGCTGTGTCTGCCTGTGACAGCTCCCTGTGTGCCTTGAAGGAGAGTTTCTTACTGAGGCTTCCTCTGAGTCTCTGACATCTGTTCTCCTGCTTGGAAGAGGAACTCCTCTGCCTTCACATATTTCTGTAATGTCTTTTGGAAACTTTCCACAGACTTATATTAAAATTTTCTTGGCCTGGTGACCAGTCACATATATCTCACCTTAAAAAAAAGAAAACATACACTTGAAGGCAGCTGAGAAAGTCCTGCCAGGCAGGACTGGGTCCCAGATGTGCTCTTGCTATTTGTCTTAAGCTTTTTCAGGAAAAATGTGATTTGTGAATTAAAGCTGCCATTCCTTAATTGACTTGCAGTCATGTATGCTGAGTCAGGAGAGGTACACCTCCTTATGGTAGGAAATAGCTTGTCAAAGCAAGCACATAGCTTCATCCCTTCCCCTTTTACAATGGCAGGGCCAGGTATATACATGGGGAGATAAAATAGTTTAGAGGATAAACTGGTTCTGGATAGTATGGTTGTGGCCCCAACACTGAACAAGCTTGAACTAAAAACTCTGTTTTCAGCTTTTTTGATACAAAGACAGTGCCCTTTCCGGTGTATCTCAGTTGGTCCATAATGTAGTGCTGGACCCTAGCTGGGGTATGAGAGAATGTGGCCCTTGTACGTACATTTAGCTTGATCTTTCAGTCTTTGCTTTAGGTAATTCACTTGTTAGTGCTAGTTTTTTACCAAGTCTCCCTGCTATTTTCCAAATACACATTCAGCATCACTTCTGCCACTCACCTCCGCATACTTGAGTATTTAATAATTTACAATTAACATGCCATCTTGTGACTTTGGAACCCATGACAGCTAAAATGAATATTTACCATTATAAAATCACCATAAGTTTAACCACTAAAATTATACACTTACTACAGTTTTCTTATGGTTTTTTCATTGATAGAATTGCTGTTGTAAGAGCACAAAAAAGAAAGGACAAGGCTTATTGATCCAGTGTGCTGACAATATTTTAAAAATTTGCCATTTTTTTGTTTGGTGATAGCCTGTTTCCCACAAGCTGTGTTATACAGAGCACCTGCAAGCAAGCCAAGCCTAATGTGGAACAATTCAGTTAAGATGTGATTTTTATCACAATGGAGAAAACAACTCAAAACCATATTATTGTAGATCAGGTCTGGTTATGTCCCTGTTTTAAAAGCACTTGAGTTACCAGTTGCTAACCATGGTGCAGAATGGCTGTACTGAGCCCCTTATCATGAGCGGGGCAGCTCCTGCCATGAGCCTGATTTCCACCTCCCACCTCTGCTCTCCTTCTCCATCGTCCCCTCGCCTCAGGTGCTGGATATCACACTTCATAGCTGTTAGAAGACAAATGGATACTTATCATCAGTGACACAATGCAGTTCATATTAACTGTTTTATTCCTCAAATCAAGCTCTGGGATGACTGAGTACAACCTTAGTTTTATGGATCTGAGAACAGACAAAAGAGGCTTGGCATGGTTTGGTGCTAAGACTTTTTTTTGTTTGTTTGTTTTTTCTCCCTAGAGTAGTTGAAGAGCTACTTTCCATCAGTGCCATCTTGATATCGTTACTATATGTGACAGATGCAAACCCTTAATTTCATCTCCTATGTCATATATGGATTAGGGAATGTATAGAGTAAGACTGGGTACAGTTGCTGGTATCTGTTACTAGTTGTGCTACCTGAAATGAGTCCATCTGTCTGACTCCTTTCTTGGTCTCAATAGCAGCTTTTAGTGCAGCCTTCTCCGAAGCCCGTTCATAAGTCCTTTTAACTGGCCATATTTGAACACAACAGTTCCTTTTCAGTAAGAAGACAGTTAGCTCTCATTTCCTCGTACAAATGTTAGGTTGATCATAATTTCAGCCAAGGGAAATTTAGGCCAATGTATTTTTTTGGTACACCCCCAGAAAACAAATGATAACAAATATTTTAGAAATCATCAACAGGGGCAAGCAGTCATCATGTCAAAACAGTCAGAAATGCTGACAGCGTGAAACACGTAGATACTGTTTGTTCTTATGATTCACAGTCATAAATTCTCCAGGGGCATTAGACATCTGAACCATCTGCCCTTCGTCACGTCTGCAGAAAATGGTAAATCCATTGGTACCACGTTTGCGACATCTGTTCTCAAACCCTATTTCTTCTTGACTTGGGGAAATATCTCTTTTGTTCACACTGCATAATATTATCCTAACTACTGGCCTTAAAACCTGTCCTTTTAGTGCCTCTGTTAACAATTTTGGAGGAATAATTATTCCTTATTCAGTGTACTGACTCCTATAGATCCTTTTCCTAGACACACATCTCTCTCTGTGTCTGGGCACTTAGCCCAGGCTGTAGATTTCAAACGCTGCAGGGTACTGAGAGGTTAGACACTGTAATGATGTAAGTACCTTTGTGGATCTAACGTTTCATCATTAGCTGAAAATTGATACTCTGTTATTTGTTTGAGCAACAGCTGTATATGCAATATATAGATAAGGGTGTACACAAAGAGTTTTGTGTGTTGGAGATAGCTTACACCATTCTTTATAGGCTGAAGTGCATTTTATTGCATCAGTATTAACACTTAACACATTTTTCAATGTAGAGATGCTAAGATGCACAGCACAGTCATGATTGAACTTGCTGCTGCAATGATGGAATGGTGTTTCTTCTACACCATTTTGACTGAAAATAGCTTTTTTAGATACTGCAGTTTTTCATTGCTTGATATCCATTCCACACAGATTGTAGATGGCTGTATATGCATTTTGTAATATTTGAATTTGAGTTTTATGTGGAAAGAATGTTTTTTCTTAAGGGCCATTGCATGAATAGAAATGGTTGAAAAACCCACTCTCAAAATTTATGAGGTAACAAATTATTCCTTTATGTAATGTTTTTAGGATCTGTTTTACTTTTTGTGCCTGAATGGCTTTGAGGGCAGTTGTGAGCTTGGCATGGCTTTTCAGTTTTTCTTTTTTAACAGTGAATTGCTGATTGCTAAATTTACAGGGTGTCTGCTAAATATTTCTCTTACATTTCAGCCCTGTTACTTGAGAAAGAGGTTGCAGTAAAGGACTTTTTGAATGTCTCTCACAATACCTCAATATCAGTTTAGAAAATTGGCTAGAGCTTTTCATAGCACAGTGTCCATCTTTTCATTACTGGATTGTCAAAGATACCTGGCGAGTATGAGGGTCACCTGCTATATGGTCTCATCTGTTGTTATTGGCAAATTAGCTGTCCGTCATGGGGAGCCAGGCTGCTCATAAAAATATGAAGTAATGTGTTGCGAGAAAAAGGCACTATATTCCATTTGAGTAAATTATTTATGTTGTATCTCTATACTATCTATAGATGGTAAAGAAATATGTACAAATAATTTTTGGTAGAAATGACAGATATTCTGATTTGTAAATATTATTTCTTTCATGTGAAGCAGAGAAGAATTCAGGACAGGTAAAATGTAAAGATTTCAATTAGAACCTTCCTCTATCTGTCAGGAAGAGATATAAATATCATCTCTGAGTTTGTGTTCATTTGTTGATTAGTAATTTAGAATATTCAATGACAACCCAAAACCTTTCAAATAATTAAGACAACTTAATTAAGAATGTCATAATAACAATTAGAAGTGATCTGTATATATTTGTTCATACGAGAACACTTCAAGCATTAATTCTTAACCTTATACATTCTGCTGAAAAAGCAGAGATGTGTGATACTACCTCATATCAATAGTACCCATATTATGAATATAAGTGTCGAATTGCATTTCCACAGTTAAATGCAATCCTGTGGCAAGGCTGGATTCTCAGCTGCCAGAAGCTGGGGTAGGTCCACGGAACTCAGTCCAGCTGAGCCAGAGAGCGGTGCTGGAGGATCTGTCTCAGGATGTTGTTTTAACTGTATATAAAAAGTAAAGTAACAGGTACCTGAATTGAGCTCTTTAATGCAGTATTGAGTGTGTAAGTTTGTACAGTGTATATTTCAAAATGCATAGATAAGGTAACTTTTGGCTGCGCTGCCTTATCTCAGATTAGCACTGTGTTTTCTTTGCTTGCCTCATTAACTATGGATTATCTGAAATGTGGATAATTAATGTGTTAAAATAATTTTTGTTCTCCTTTTAATTTTTCTCAGGAGGTGTTTGCATTGCTCAGTCACTCAAAATCCCCCGAGAACCAAGACCAGGAGAATTTGAAAAGATCATCAAGCGTTTGTTGGAAACTCCAAATGCTCGAGCAGTGATCATGTTTGCGAATGAAGATGACATTAGGTGCCTGTTTCCTAATTTTGTGTGTTAAAGACATTCTCTGTTCACAGAGGTGCTCAATGGCTGGTGCAGCATAGAGTAACAGAGGAGGTTTCAGATTTAATCCCATGTAAAAATTATTGGAAATCTGGTGATAAGAAATTGGGTTGTGATTGTACAGCGTGCTGGTCCTTTATTCTGCGGAAATTTAAGCTGTTCCTAGTTCCTAAGAGTGCAGCTCCAATACATTGTTATTTGGTGGACAAAAAGGACGAAACAAATAAGAATGTTAGAAAAATATGTCCAAAGATGAAATAAATTAACTTGTACAGAACTGTACCTTGAGCTCACTACAGCTGTTGTTGAATATGCTTTAGACTGTGAAAACTGTTGACCAATAGGTTAGTGTGAGCTTACTTATGCATAGCCAGAATTAATACTGGGGATTCTCAAGTTCTTTGTAAATGTAGTTTGGTTAATTACTCATTTTTTGTTTATTTGCAGGCGAATACTGGAAGCAGCCAAAAAAGCTAATCAATCTGGACATTTCCTCTGGATTGGCTCAGATAGTTGGGGGTCAAAAATTTCACCAGTTCAGCAGCAGGAGGAGATTGCAGAAGGAGCAGTAACCATTCTGCCCAAAAGAACATCAATAGATGGTAGGAATGGACATGGCACAAAACCCTAATTTTCTGACAATTTTCAAGAACCCTAACTTTCTTAAAAATAAAATTAAAAAAGTTAAAAAATCATGTAGTCCTTGATTACAAGGAAATCAGAGAAAACTTTCCAAATAAGTAACTTGAGTTTGCATGATCCAATATTCATTTAATATCTCTGTTGAGACAAAGAGATGCTGAATCTGCAATTAGGCTATCTTATAATGGTCTAATAACTAGAGCATGTGTGGTGGAGAGCTTCTTACCTTTAGCCTGGTGGTTCTATAGGACAAAAAAGGAGAGTATTGGATGGATGATAACGAGTCAGGTCCTTCTAGGGGGAGATCAATCTAGGTTCTGCTTTCCTCTCCTAAACTTACTTTAAGAAGCCACTATATTATCAAAGTTTCTGATTTGGTGAATGATATGGAAGTTGTTGGTTTGCATCACCTTATTCCCAAGAGGGTACTGGACATAGAAACATCTCTTACTGTCTGCATAAGTGCTCTAAACTGGTAAGCAATTAGAAAAACTGAGTAGTATTGATGGTACTTGGAGAATTAACCACACAGAAACATTTGTGAAAAGCTTAATCTAGATGGTATATGTTAGTCATGATTTCATTATGGCTGCTAGGTTGTAGGGGTAAGGCTGATGCAGAATCTGATCAGGTTTAAGAAGGAAACTTTAATTTCTTGACTAAGATCACTAAACATAACAAATAGAAGCAGAATTTTAGGTGTCTCTGATTCAACAGAGAGGTACCCAGTGATTTTAGGTGGCCTTGACATAACATTTATTTGAATCAAAGTCTTTGACTAATTAGTGATTATAGTTTGTCTAATTTCTTGTAGGTATCCAATTCTTTATTTGGGTCATCTGTGTATTAAAAATTAAGCAATTTCCCTAACTACCTACAATGCATTTTCTTTAATTATAGAATTCTGCTGGAGCTTTAGAGACTCCTTGACTGCTTTAGGTATTTTTAAAACATCTTGTTCTGCCGCAAAAATGAGATAATAACAAATATACTTTTTTTTTAAATCCTTAGATAGTACTATGCTCATAAAATATCTTATTAGTTTGTATCTAATGCTTTTTCTTGTTTGTATCTGAAGCTTTTTCTTGTTCTGATATTTATACAAAATCTGTTATTGTCTTTAAATAATTATTTTTATGCTGTATCACATTTTAATGCTTCTTTCACTTCTTTTAAATTTAGGATTTGATAGATATTTTCGGAGCCGAACACTTGCTAACAATAGAAGAAATGTATGGTTTGCAGAATTTTGGGAGGAGAACTTTGGATGCAAATTAGGATCACATGGAAAAAGAAACAGCAATATCAAGAAATGCACAGGTAACTGTGAAAGTAAAACATTATCTGTAACTTGTTTATTGGAATGCAGGAAAGGAACTGCTTTCTTTCCATCACTCTTCTGGCTCCCTTCAGTTCTCCAATACAAATTATTGTGTTGTAAGAAAAGTATGGTATTTTTCTCAAACCTGAAGAAAAAATTCATAGGCAATGTTTGAGAAAGTTAGTAGTTAATTTGCACAAATCCAGTGATGATACAGATTTTATTAAAGACCTATGGCTGTAGTTCAATTCCTTTCATGTTTTCAATGACCTTTTCTCTCACCCCATCTATAGTTGTCAACATGATTTTTTTTTTTAACTGAATGGGCACATCACAGAGGTTGTCATATTTTTATCCCTGAAGTATATGCAGAGAAAATTAAATTTCTGTTTAAACTATTGAGGTCTTGATGATAGGTCAAGTCATGAACTCCTTATCTAGTTTACGAACTGTGTTTGAGGACGGGGTAAAAATCAAATCAGTATGTCCTTATTACTTGTCCTCACATGAAAAGAACAGGATTCTGTATCACATTATAGGGCTGAAAGTCTCTATGAAGTTTGAGCAAAAACTTCATGTAAGTGGCACTTGGTGTTCTCAAACATGCTTGCTCAGACATCATACCCAGACACAAATTGTCATGACAGCTAACATGACAACAACAGTACATGTTGTGAACAGCATTCACAACAGTAGCTCTGTGTTTCATGTCACCTATGAGATGTTGGCTTTTTGCTGTTCCTTGCAGGGTTTCCTACAAGGTTGTTACCTTTAGTTTTCTGTAACTCCAGTTTCTGTTACTTTTTGTATAGATAATTTTTGCCTAATGTCAGGGTTCCCAGTGTCACTTGCTTAATTAGTACCACCACCAGTAGGTACTGCCAGCTCTGTGACCAGTGGCAGCAGTAATACCCAATTTTCTGCACTGCATCCATAAGTCATCCATGTGCCTTGATTTCCCTGGCAATGTTTTCTTTCACCAAATAATATTTTTCACACGGACGGTGAACACTTTTGTTCACTTGCTGTTCCAGGATTTCTGGCTGCCTGGTGATGCTGTCATGCAGCCTTTGCTATGGGGGTGCCCTTCCAAACTTTCCGCTAACAAAAGCTGCAGACCAGCACCCCATTTCTCTGCGTTTGTCAGGCAGACATACTGTGCAGTCTCCAAGCACATGCACCATCATTCCTACACTTCCTGAACCACCAGATTTATTGTGTGTATACTGTGCCATCGATTCAAAGACTTACCACAGCAGGCTTCACAATGCACAGATATATCTCACACAGAAATACAAGAGCCATGCATGCACTCTCTCATTTCAACAATAATGCCTAGTCTTGTACGTTTTACCACATACCCCACAAAAAAGAGGATGATATTCAGCTTCTCACTGAGATAAATGATAGCTCATTACTCTAATCCTGTACTCCTTGGTCTTGATTCATATAACAGTAAGTCATGGCTGGGTAGTTACCCATGTCTGGGAAAGGTTTATTTTGTTTTTACTATTTTAAGTCAAAAATAGACGCTTTTTTGACATTCTTCAGGTGGAACAAGTGGTGTATATGCTGTAATTTGGAAGCTCTAAATGTTACCCCAGATGGTTGTATGACTTGTCTCAGCTCATCACAGCTGTCAAATTGAATTACCAAGTGAAAAGTAGTGTATAAAATGCATAAGCCGTATCTTGATAGATACAGATTTGCTATTTGAAACGGATATCCTTATGTTTTATGAAACAAAATTATGGTATGCTCTCTGCACCTGAAAACAGAAAGAAAACATATTTTCTGCACCTGGAAAGTTCACATAGTATCAAAGGATTACAACGTGGGCAGTTTCATACAAAGATTGCACATGCATTTTCACCTGCAGGGGGAAAAGGTATGAACTTTTCTGCAAGCAAGAGTACCTAGGAGTGATAGGACCCTTGTCTAAAACCACTTAAAGGTGGCTTACTCAAGTGGGAAAGACACTTGGACACCAGCAGACCTGAAACAATCTGATGATTCATCATGATCCATATGCTTATCTAACTCAAATTTAAAGGGTTGAATGACAAAAATAACTAAAATGTGTTCCTTTTGAGTAAACTGAATCAAGAGATGAGTGTGGAAGTTCAAAATAAACCTCCTGTGCTTTCAGGAAAAAGGCTAGGTGGAAAATGGTGGAGTGACCCCTCCAGTCTAGACATAGACTGGCATCTTGACACATGCCAGTTCATTTGTCATGGCCTCCCATGCACAAAAGAGAGGCAGAAATTAAATCCTGCCTGCTTTGTCTTACCACAGGCCTCAAAGCAGATGAGTCAGTCCACTATGATCTTCTACATCTGCTAAAGACTGAAAAGAATATCCCACCTGTGAATTTATCTTTCCCTTGAAAGGGCAAAGATTTTACTTCATGGCCAAGTCTGCTCTGAAATAATGGTGGTAAATGAAAGAAATTAATGAACCCCCAAATTTCAATAAGGATATAAGAGCTGTTACATTTAACTCTTTATAACTTAATATTGAAGACTTTGCTCTTTAGCCTATTGCAGTTGTCAGTTGTCCTTCCAGTAAACTTTCTCTGAAATTTTACATGTACTTTCTCAGTCCTTAATTTCAGTTCAATTCTTAAAAGGGGTGTATTCCTTTAGGACTTGAAGACTGAACTTGAAAACACCATTTAGTCTAATTTTCCCACATTTAATCTGGGCATTGCAGATAATAAGATCCAATTTATCTTTTGCCCACCAGCCCCGTTATATATCATGTCAATAGCCAGTGATACCCTGACAGAAATCTAAAAGCTCGAGATACAGCTATAATCTGAAAATCTCCCTCTCCAAAGTTATTAAAAGGCAAATTGATAGGGATAAAGTTTCCTCAGGCCTGAGATGTGTTTTTCCTGTTTATCTTAGCTAGGAGGTACTTGAATCTTTTTCTTGTATATTTGTAATTCACAGCAACAGCAAAACTGATATCCCTGTTCTCTATTTAGTTGAGTTATCTGTTCATAGCTTTAAATTTTTACTACCTGCAGTCAGGATGCTACAAATCTAATCCAATTTCAAGCATTTTTTTTCCTTTGAAGATACTAGAAAATTCTTCATAGCAAAAAAATATTTCTCCCTTTTATTTTCCATTTAAAATCAACAGTCTTTTTAGCACTGAAAGTCCTGAAAGGGATTTCCTCTTCTTCTTCAAGGTTAAGAATTACAGAAGTGCATAAGCCTTCTTACCTCATTCTGTTCTTATGCATTACTGATCATTATAGTCTAGTGTTGTAAAGGCTTAAACAGTTTATTTAAAGAAATCTGCTCCTTTAAAACTGTTTAAAAATACAGTTTATTTGTGGTTGCTGTTGCTTCTTATTCCTAAAAGAATTTGTGCTTTGGTGATACACAAAATAATAAGTTTCTTTTGAGTTTGCTTGATCATTTGCTTTCTGATTTTTCACAGTCTACAGAAAGCAACTGCTTTGCCATTATTAATTTGCAAGTAGCAATATATATTTCTGAATATGAGTATACATTGATCAAATCATCCAGATTAGAATAGTTCGTTGGAAAATATTAGAGATTTTTTGTTCCAACATTTCTGGAATTTAAAAAATCAAATTGGACCATTAACTTATTAAACATGAAACAATAGTTCAGTGAATTCCCCCCTTTTTTTTTTTTTTTTTTTTTTTTAACTGGGGAAGAGGAAAGGCATTTACAGAGACAACTCATTTGTCTTACTACAAGAAAATAGAAAAGAGTGGAGCACTACAAGGACTGAATTGTTTGTAGAGGTTACAAGAAGTCTCACTTTACATATTTATTCAAAGTGGAGGTTTTCTATATTCAATAAAAAGATCTTTAGTGAGATGAATCTTCAGCAGCCTTTCTTTAGCACTGGAATCTCTTTGTGGAAATGAGAAGCTTTTCACTTATCCTTGTGCTCCAGCAGAAAACTGTAAAGACAGAGACAGCATTCATCCTTCGATTATCTACATCCTTCAAGAGGAAGGGCTCGCACCACAGTTGTGGGAGATGGCAGCAATGGTATGCCTCTTGCTCTACTTTAAATTTAACATCCCCCAGCTTCTCACTTGTCTCAACTGGTGGGCCAAGTTTTTGGTAGTTGGAGATTTAGTATTACTTAGAAACTTGTGGACTGACCACATTTATTTCTGGTGTTGTGTTAACTCCAGCTCTTGGCTGTTGGGTTATTAATTGACATTCTCACCTTAAGGTAGGTTTCTAGACCTTGTGTTCCTTAAGAAATGTACAAAAGTATGAATACAAAGAGTTGAAAATAAAACAAAGATATCCCAGAGTACTCTTTTAAAAATTGCATTGAATTATGGAGCTGACAATATGCACTATCACTCTTTCACAAGACCAAAAACACAGTGATAGAAAAAGAAAGCAGCATTAATGATGAAGAGTTAAGGGAGAAGGGTAAGAATTAAATGACATATATTTGCTTCCATTAACCTCCCAGAATGTTAATATTTTAGTAATTCTAACAAAAAATTCTGAAGAAATTTTCTTTACATATAAATGTGCGTACACATGCACATATTTGTGTTTGCATGCATAAGCAGATAGAAATCTAACATGAAGTAAAATTGCTCATTGTATCATGTTTTAATGTGTACAATTGTAGCCTCAAATACCAATCTGATTTAAGAGGATATAGTTCCATGAGATTTGTCCTGGATTTTCCCCATGAGCATCCCTTCAAGGCATGCATTTATCATGCTATTTACAGTCTTTGAACAGCAAAAATGTGGCCCTTTAACAAAACCTCAAAAAAATGTTAATTTAAAAAGCTCCTTCATGCACATCCCTGCAGAAACAGTCTCTCCCATTTTGTATGGTTAGCATTTTAACTACTCTGCAAACCTAATCAGCCTTTAACTGCCTATAATGACTGACTGCACTGCTAAAAATAAAGATGGAAGAGTTTCCAAAAGCAGATAGAGACCTGTGTAAATTAGTCTAATTTCAATTTGCTCTATCAAACTTTGTTTCACTGAAAAAATCACAGTGCAGTACAATAGATATGCATACCTAGGAACTTTTCAGATATGTTATTTAATAATTTTCTCTTAACTAACCTCTTTGAAAATACAATTGCACCTAACAATATTAATAGAAAGTAGATTTACTGGATAGGCACTCTTTATCAGGGAGTGTAGTGATAGGACAAGGGGTACCAGTTTCAAGCTGAAAGATTGTAGATGTTAGGAATAAATTTTTTCCTGTGAAGGTAGTGAGACACTGGAAGAGGTTTCCCAGAGAAGTTATGGATGCTTCAGCCCTGGAGGTGTTCAAGGCTGTGTTGGATGAGGCCTTGAACAACGTCATGACAGGGGGATTGGAATTAGATGATCTTCAAGGACCCTTCCAACCCAAGCCATTCTATGATTCTGTGATATGTGCATGCAGCCACATTCTGAAAAAAAATTAGAACAAATTTAAAAATTCCATAGCAGAATGTGGATCTTGCAGAGGTACAGTGCATTGCTATTAAGTTTGAGTAATGGTTCCATTACCATAAAATCATTCCTAAAGTAGTTTTTTTCTTGATGAGACCTACACAATGTTTAAGAACATCAGCATAGATGCAGTTGAGACGTGGTGGGTGGTACCGCAATTCCCAAAAGGCCTGAAGTCTCAGGAGGGACTGTTTTTGAGCACACAGAAAGAGCTGTGCGCTCTCCCTCTTTATGTGACTTGTACGTTGTGACCAGTATGTTTAGGGATAAGAGGTAGAAAGTGCAATTCTTATTCTTTCTCTTCATTTGCTGTTCTTTGCCATTTTCTTGATTCCCACTTGAAAGTTAGTTTATAAACACATTGCAGAAGGATGCTTTACTTTTTATTTATATTTATAAAATGTCTGTTGTTGTTTGGTGTAAGTACAGTAATTCTAGGTAAAAATTACAGTAGTCAGACCTGTAGCATGATAATCAGGAGCCAAGATGACTGTTGAATCTTTGCTACTCATCACATCAATTGGACACAAAAGACTTTGAAGAGTGTTTGCCATAGTCTAAGCTGTTTCTTACTCTGCTTTAGATATTATCTCAGAGCTATGAAACTGTGTGTTACAGGGAGCTGCACTGCAGTCGTCCCATGCTGTCTCTAATGTAGCATTAAATCAAACTGCATCATGTGTCATTAAATAATATATGGAGCCAGAGAGCATTTACTTTTGGTTTTAGGACAATAGATCATGTCCCAGGTGGCACCAAGACCTCTTCCAATAACTTAAATGAAGTTTAATCTCTTTATTATGGTACATTGTAGGCCATAAATTCACCATTTTTGCGGATTTTGTCTGCAATTCAGAAGCTTGGGTAGTTAATTCCAAAGAAAATGTTAATGTCTGAGAATGGTGAGTGACATTCTGCCAAAATTAACAAGACTGAAATACAGACTTGTACTATACATCAGGCCTGAATGTTTAGACCAAATTCTCACCTGATTGTGAATTGGCATGAACTTCTCTGTCTTTCTGCTGTCAGTGTTTGATAGACTGATAAGCAATAAAAAACCCTTAGCCTAAGGTATATTTGATCAAAATATAAAAATCCAGTTGTCTTACCAAGGGTCAGTTGTGACTCTTATTCCAGAAACTACAGCATTTCAGAAGATTCAGGTTGACTAGTGTTTCATTCCACTGCTAACATGCATAAGTATTACTTAATATTTCTGAGAGCTGTCAAATTGGGGGACCTAATGTGTGCTGCCCATTCACTGATTTGATTTCTTCATTTCACTTGCTGTCATCCATTTTGGTTTTTTACCAGTTGTTAGTGTTTTTAAATCTCTTTATAATATATCCAGTAGAATATACATTCTCAATCCTTTTGTCAAAGCTTAGATTCACCTGCAAAACATACCACAGAATCACAGAATCATAGAATCATAGAATGGCTTGGGTTGGAAAGGACCTTAAAGATCATCAAGTTCCAACCCCCCTGCCATGGGCAGGGACACCTTCCACAAGACCAGGTTGCTCAAATCCTCATCCAGCCTGGCCTTGAACACCTCCAGGGATGGGGCATCCACAACTTCCCTGGGCAACCTGTTCCAGTGTCTCACCACCCTCATAGTGAAAAATTTCTTTCTAACGTGTAGTCTAAATTTACCCTCTTTTAGCTTATACCCATTACCTCTTGTCCTATCACTACACTCCCTGATAAAGAGTGCCTCTCCATCTCTCCTGTAGGCCCCCTTCAAGTACTGGAAGGCTGCTATTAAGTCTTCTCAGAGCCTTCTCTTCTCCAGGCTGAACAACCCGAACTCCTTCAGCCTGTCCTCATAGGAGGTGCTCCAGCGCTCTGATTAATTTCATGGCTCTCCTCTGGACTCTGTCCAACAGGTCCATGTCTTTTTTATGTTGGGGACCCCATATCTGAACACAGTACTCCAAAGGTGGGGTCTCATGAGAGCAGAGTAGAGGGGGAGAATCACCTCCTTCGACCTGCTGCTAATGCTTCTTTTGAGGCAGCCCAGGAGATGGTTTCTGGGCTGCAAGCGCACACTGCC